>NW_027521114.1:0-160067 GCF_052094955.1 Ictidomys tridecemlineatus | reverse complement strand
GGGTTGCAGAAGGACCTTTGGAGAGAGCAGAGTTTGGAGACTGAGGTGCAGAAGTATTGTTACAGAGAGCAGAGATTGGAGACTGCAGTGCAGAAGAACTGTTACTGAGAGTAGAGTTTGGCAACTGGGTTAAAGAAGCATATTACAGCGAGCAGAGGTTGGAGAGTGGAGTGAAGAAGGACCTTTGCAGAGAGCAGAATTTGGAGACTGGGGTGCAGTAGGATTGTTACAGAGAACAGAGTTTGAATATTGAGTTGCAGAAGGACTGTTGCATAGAGCAGAATTTGGAGATTTGGGTGCAGACGGACTATTGCAGAGAGCAGAAGTTGGAGACTGAGGTGCAGAAGGACTGTTACAGAGAGCAGAAAACTGAGACAGGGGTGCAGAAGGAATGATACAGAAAGCAGAGTTTGGAGACTGGGGTATAGGAGGAGCATTACAGAGAGAAGAGGTTGGAGTCTGCAGTACAGAATGACTGTTACAGAGAGCAGAGTTTGGAGACTGGGGTGCAGAAGGACTGTTGCAGGGATTAGATGATGAAGACTGGGGTTCAGTAGGACTGTAGAAGAGAGCAGACGTTGGAGACTGTGGTGCAGAAGGACTGATACAGAAAGCAGTGTTTGGAGACTGGGGTGCAGAAGGACCTTACAGGGAGCAGAGTTTGGAGACTGTGGTACAGAAGGACTGTTACAGAGAGCAGAGTTCGCAGACTGGATTGCAGAAGGATGTTACATAGAGCAGAGGTTGGAGACTCGAGTGCAGAAGGACTGTTGCAGAGAGCTGACGTTGGGGACTGGGGTGCAGAAGGATCCTTCCAGAGAGCCGAGGTTGGCAACTGGGGTGTAGAAGGACTGTTGCAGAGAGCAGAGGTTGGAGACTGAGGTGCAGAAAGGCTGCTACAGGGAGCAGAGTTTGGAGACTGGGATGCAGAAAGACTGTTGCAGTAAGCAGAGGTAGGAGACTGGGTTGGAGACGGAATGTTACAGAGACCAGAGTTTGTAAACTAGGGTGCAGAAAGACCATTACAGAGAGCAGAGTTTGGAGACTGCAGTACAGCAAGACTGTTACACAGAGCAGATGTTTGAGACTGTGGTGCAGAAGGACTGTTGCAGAGCAGATGTTGGATACTGGGGTGCAGAAGGACTGTTGAAGGGAGAAGAGGTTGGAGACTGTGGTGCAGAAGGACTGATACAAAAAGCAGATTTTGGAGACTTGGGTGCAGAAGGACCATTACAGAGAGCAGAGGTTAGAGAGTGCGGTACAGAAGAACTGTTGTAGAGAACAAGGTTGGAGACTGGGGTGCATAGGGACCATTGCAGAGGGCAGACGTTGGAGACTTCGGTGCAGAAGGAATGTTACAGAGAGCAGAGTGTGGAAACTGGGGTGCAGAAAAATCTTAAAAGAGGAATTTTTGGAGACTTGTGTGCAGAACGATTGTTGCAGAGAGCAGACGTTGGAGACTGGGGTGCAGAAGGACTGTTGCAGAGAGCAGTTGTTGAAGACTGAGGTGCAAAAAAACTGTTACAGAGAGCAGTGTTTGGAGACTTGGGTGCAGAAGGACTAATACTGAGAGCAGAGTTTGGTGACTGGTGTCCAGAACAATCTTACAGAGAGGAAATTTTTGAGACTGGGGTGCAGAAGGATTGTTGCACACAGCAGACTTTGGAGACGGGTGCAGAAGGATCGTTGCAGAGAGTAGATTATGGAGACTGGTGTATAGAAGGACTGTACTAGGGAGCAGAGTTTGGAGACTGGGGTGAAGAAGGAATGTTGCAGAGAGCAATTTTTGAAGTCTGATTTGTAGAAAAACTGTTACAGAGATCAGTGTTTAGAGACTAAGGTGCAGTAGGTCTGTCGCAGAGAAGAGAGGTTGGAGACTGGGTGCAGAAGAACTGTGCAGAGTGCAGTGTTTGGAGACTGGGGTGCAGAAAGACTGTTACATAAAATAGAGGTTAGAGACTGCTGTACAGAAGAACTATTAAAGAAAGCAGAGGTTTGAGACAGGTGTGCAGATGGATCTTACAGAGAGCAGAGGTTGGAGACTGGGGTGCAATAGGACTGATGCAGAGAGCAGATATTGGAGAATGGGGTGCAGAAGGATTGTTGCAGAGAGCAGAGGTTGGATACTGAGGTGCAGAAGGCCTGTTACATAGAGCAGAGCTTGGAGACTGGGGAGCAGATGACTTGTAACACACAGCAGAGTTTGGAGACTGAGTGGCATAAGGAAATTACAGAGAGCAGAGGTTGGTGACTGAGGTGCCGAAAAACTGTCAGAGAGAGTAGAGGTTGGAAACTGGGGTCCAGAAGAGCAGAGTTTTCAGAATGAGTTTTAGAAAAACTGTTTCAGAGAGCAGATGTAGGGGACTGGGGTGCAGAAGAAATGTTGCAGCGAGCAGAGGTTGGAGACTTGGAGGTAGAAGGATCCTTCCAGAGAACATAGGGTGCAGACTGGGGTGCTGAAGGAGTTTTACAGACTGCAGAATTTTGAGACTGGGTGCAGAAGAACTGTTATAGAAAGCAGAGTTTGGAGACTGGTTTTTAGAAGGATCATACAGAGAGCAGAAGTTGGCGACTGAGGTGCAGAAAGACCTTTGCAAAAAGAAGAGGTTGGAGACTGAGGTTCAGAAGGACTGTTGCAGAGTGCAGAGGTTGAAGACTTGGGTGTAGGACTGTTGCAGAGAGCAGAGGTTGAAGTTTGGGGTTCCGAAAGACTGTTGCAGCTAGCAGACGTTAGAGACTGAAATGCAGAAGGACAGTTACAGAGCACAGGTTGGAGATTGAGTACAGAAGGACTGATAGAGAAAGCAGAGGTTGAAGACTGGGGTGCAGAAGGATTGTTATAGAGAACAGAGGTTGGAGACTGGGGTGCAGAATGCCTGTTACAGAGAGCAGAGTTTAGAAACTTGGGTGCAGAAAGATTGGTACAGAGAGCAGAGTTTGAATACTGGGTTGCAGAAAGATATTAAGGAGAGCAAAAGTTGGAGACTGAGGTGCAGAAGCACTGTTACAGAGAGAAGAGGTTGGAGACTGGGGTGCAGAAGGACTGATACATAAAGCAGAAGTTGGAGACTCGGGTTCCAAAGGACCCTTACAGAGAGCAGAGGTTGGAGACTGAGGTGGAGAAGGACTGTTGCAGAGAGCAGAGTTTGCAGACTGAGTTGCAGAAGGACTGTTATAGCGGGCAGATTCTCCAGACTGTGGTGGAAAACGACTGAAACAGAAAGCAGAGGTTGGATACTGGAGTGCATAAGGACACTTACAGAGAGCAGAGGTTTGAGACTGGAGTGCAGAAGAACTGTTGAAGAGAACAGAGGTTGGAGATTGGGGTGCAGAAGGACCGTTACAGAGAGAAGAGTTTGGAAACTGCAGTACAAAGTACTGTTACAGAGAGCATTGTTTCGAGACTGGGGTGGAGAAGGACTTTTGTAGAGAGCAGATGTTGGAGACTGGGGTGCAGAAAGACTTTTGCAGAGTGCAGAGGTTGCAGACAGTGGTGGAGAAGGACTGTTACAGAGTAGAGTTTGGAGACTGTGGTGCAGAAGGACTGATACAGAAAGCAGAGGTTGGAAACTCGGGTGCAGAAGGACCCTTAAAGGAAACAGAGGTTGTATACTGCGGAACAGATAGACTGTTACAGAGAGCAGTGTTTGGAGACTGCAGTGCAGAAGAAATGTTGTAGAGAACAGAGGTTAAAGACTGGGGTGCAGAAGGATTGTTGCAGAGACCAGAGTTTGGAGACTGGGGTGCAGAAGAACTGATAGAGAAAGCAGAGTTTGGAGACTGGGGTGCAGAAGGCCTGTTACAGAAAGCAGAGTTTGGAGATTGAGGTGCAGAAAGATTGGTCCAGAGAGCAGAGTTTGAATACTCGGTTGCAGAAAGATATTAAGGAGAGCAAAAGTTGGAGACTGAGGTGCTGAAGCACTGTTACAGTGAGAAGAGGTTGGAGACCGAGGTGCAGAAGGACCGTTGCAGGAAGCAGACATTGGAGACCAAGGTGCAGAAGGATTGTTACCGAGAGCAGAGGTTGGAGACTGTGGTGCAGAAGGACTGATACAGAAAGCAGAGATTGGAGACTAGGGTGCCGAAGGACCCTTACAGAGAGTAGAGGTTGGAGACTGAGGTGCAGAAGGACTGTTGCATAGAGCAGAGTTTGCAGACTTAGTAGCAGAAGGACTGTTACAGCAGGAAGATTTTCGAGACTGTGGTGAAAAACAACTGATACAGAAAGCAGAGTTTGGATACTGGGGTGCATAAGGACCCTTACAGAGAGCAGAGGTCGGAGACTGGGGTGCAGAAGAACTGTTGAAAAGAACAGAGTTTGGAGACTAGTGTGCAGAAGGATCGTTTCGGCGAGCAGAGTATCGAGACTAGGGGGTAGAAGGACTTTTGCAGAGAGCAGAAGTTGTAGACTGAGGTGTAGAAGGACTGTTGCAGAGAGCAGATGTTGGAGACTTGGGTGCTGAAAAACTGTTGCAGAGAACAGAGGTTGAAGACTGGGGTGCAGAAGGACTGTTACAGAGAGCAGAGGTCGGAGACTGGGGTGCAGATGAACTGTTGCAGAGAACAGAGCTTGGCGACTGAGGTGCAGAAGGACCGTTGAAGAGAGCAGAGGTTGGAGACTGGGGTGCACAAGGATCTTACAGAGAGCAGAGGTTGAAGACTGGGGTGCAGTAGGACTTTTACAGAGAGCACAGTTAGGAGAGTCATGTGCAGAAAATCTATTGCACAGAGCAAATTTTCAAGACTGGGTTGCAGTAGGAGTGTTGCAGAGAGCATAGATTGGAGATTGAAATGCAGAAGAACCCTTATAGAGAGCAGACTTTTGAGACTGCTTTTCAGAAGTACGTTTACAGAGAGCACAGATTGGAGACAGGTGTACAGAAGGATCTTACAGACAGCATAGGTTTGAGACTGGGGTGCAGGAGGACTGGTGCAGAGAGCAGAGGTTAGAGACTGGGGAGCAGAAGAATAGTTTAAGAGAGAAGAGTTTGGAGACTGGGGTCAAAAGGCCTGTTATAGACAGCATAGTTGGAGATTGGGTTGCAGAATGCCTGTTACAGAGATCGGTGCTTGGAGACTGGGGTTCAGAAGGATAGTTACAGAGAGCAGAGTTTAAAGAGTGGGTTGCAAAAGAATCTTACAGAGACAAAAGTTTGGAGACTGAGGTACATAATGACTGTTACACAGAGAAGAGGTTTGAGACTGAGATGCAGAAGCATCGTTTCCAGAGAGAAGAGTTTTCAGACTGAGGTGCAGAAGGACTGTTACTGAGAGCAGATGTTGGAGACTAGAGTAGAGAAGGACTGCTGAGAAAAGTAGAGATTGGAGGGTGAGGTGCAGAAGGACTGTTACAGAGACCAGAGGGTTGGAGACTGGGTTTCAGAATGATCTTACAGAGAGCAGAGTTTGGACAATGAAGTGCAGAGGGCTGTTGCAGAGAGCAGAGTTTGGAGATTAGGGCACAGAAGGACTGTTGCAGAAAGCAGAAATTGTAGTCTGAGTTGCAGAAGGACTGTTACAAAAAGCAGAGTTTAGAGACCAGGTGCAGAAGGACTAATACAGAAAGCAGAGTTCGGAGACTTGGGTCCAGAAGGACCATTACAGAGAGGAGAAGTTGGAGACTTTAGTACAGAAAGAACTATAAACAGAGAGCAGAGGTTGGTGACTGGGGTGCCGAAGGACTGTTGCAGAGAGGAGATGTTGGAGACTGAGGTGCAGAAGGACTATTACAGAGAGCAGAGGTTGGATACCTGAGTGCAAAAGGACTGATAGAGAAAGCAGAGGTTGGAGAGATGGGGTGCAGAAAGACCGTAAGAGAGAAGAGTTTGGAAACTGCAGTACAGAAGGACTGTTACAGAGAGCAGATGATGGAGACTGGGGTGGAGAAAGACTGGTGCAGAGAGCAGATGTTGGAGACTAAGGTTCAGAAAAACTGTTGCAGAGAGCAGAGGTTAAGACTGGTGTGCAGAAGGACTGTTGCAGAGAGCAGAGTTTGAAGAGTGAGGTGCAGAAGGACTGTTACAGAGAGCAGAGTTTGGAGACTGTGGTGCAGAAGGACTGATATAGAAAGCAGAGGTTGGAAACAGGGGTGCAGAAGGACCCTTACAGAGAACAGAGGTTGAAGACTGCGATACAGAAGAACTGTTGTAGAGAACAAGGTTGGAGACTGGGGTGCAGATGGACCATTGCAGAGGGAAGATGTTGGAGACTGGGGTGCAGAAGGAATGTTACAGAGAGCAGAGTTTGGAAACTGGGTGTAAAAAAATCTTACAGAAAGAAAATTTTGGAGACTGGGGTGCAGAAGGATCGTTGCAGAGAGCAGACGTTGGAGACTGGGGTTCAGAAGGATCGTGCAGAGAGTAGATTATGGAGATGGGTGTATAGAAGGACTGTTCTAAAGAGCAGAGGTTGGAGACTGGGGTGCAAAAGGACTGTTGCAGAGAGCAGTGGTTTAAGACTGAGGTGCAGGAAAACTGTTACAGTGAGCAGTGCTTTGGAGACTGGTGTGCAAAAAAACTGATACTGAGTGTAGAGTTGGAGACTGGGGAGCAGAAAGAATCTTACAGAGAAGAAAGTTTGGAGACTGGGGTGCAGAAGGATTGTTGCAGAGAGCAGACGTTGGAGACTAGGGTTCAGAAGGCCTGTTGCAGAGAGCAGTTGTTGAAGACTGAGGTGCAGAAAAACTGTTACAGAGAGCAGTGTTTGGAGACTGAGGTGCAGAAGAACTGTTGAAGTGAGCAGTGTTTGAAGACTGTGGTGCAAAAGGACTGTTACAGAGAGTAGAGGTTGAAGATTGGCGTGCAAACAGTCTGTTACTAAGAGCAGAGTTCAGAGACTAGGGTGCAGAAGAACTGTTACAGAGAGCAGAATTTTTAGACAAGGTTGCACAAGGATCTTACAGAGAGCAGAGGTTGTAGACCAAGGTGCAGCAGGACTGTTACAGAGAGCAGAGGTTGGTGACTAGGGTGCAGAAGGATCATTGCAGAGAACAGAGTTTTCAGACTGAGGTGCAGAAGGACTTTTGCAGAGAGCACAGGTTGGAGACTGTGATGCAGAAGGCCTGATATAGAAACCAGAGGTTGGAGACTGGGGTGGAGAAGGACCATTAACGAGAGCAGAGTTTGGAGACTGGGGTGCAGAAGGTTTGTTACACAGAGCAGAGTTTGGAGATGGGGTGGAGAAAAATCGTTACAGAGAGAAGAGGTTGGGGATAGGGTGAAGAAGGCCTGTTACAGAAAGCAGAGGTTAGAGACTGAGGTGCAGAAGGACTGTTGCAGAGAGCAGAGGTTTGAGACTGAGGTGTAGAAAAACTGTAACAGAGAGCAGAGGTTGAAGACTGGGGTGCAGAAGGACTGACACAAAATCACAGTTTGGAGACTGGTGTTCACAATGACAGTTACAGAGAGCAAAGTTTAGAGACAGCAGTACAGAAAGACTGCTACAGAGAGCAGTGTTTTGAGACTGGGGTGGAGAAGGATTGTTACAGAGAGCATATGTTGGAGAATGGGGAGCAGAAGGACTGTTTCAGAGAGCGAAGTTTAGAGACTGAGGTGAAGAAGGACTGTTGCAGAGAACAGATGTTGGAGACTGGGGTGCATAATGACCGTTGCAGAGAGCAGAGGTTGGAGACTGAGGTGCAGAAGGACTGCTGTAGAGTGCAGAGTTTGGAGACTGGGGTGCAGAAGGACTGTTCCAGAGACTATAGGTTGGAGACTGAGGTGCAGAAGTCGTGTTACAGAGAGCAGAGTTTGGAGACTCGGGTGCAGAAGGACAGTTACAGAGAGCAGAGGTTAAATACAGGGTTGCAGAAGTATTTTACAGAGAGCAGAATTTGGAGACGGAGGGGCAGTTTGACTGTTACAGAAAGAAGAGGTTGGAAATTGGGGTTCAGAAGGATTGTTACAGATATCAGAGTTTGAAGATTGCAGTATAGAAAAACTGTTACAGAGAGCCGAGGTTGGAGACTGGGGTGCAGAAGGAATGTTACAGAAAGCACAGGTTAGAGACTGAGGTTCAGAAGGACTGATATAGAAAGCAGAGTTTGGAGACTGGGTGCAGAAGTCACATTATGGAGAGCAGAGTTTGGAGACTGCATTACAGAAGGACTGTTACAGAGAGCAAATGTTGGAAACTCGGGAGTAGAAGTACTGTTCCAGAAGACAAATGTTGGAGACTGGGGTGCCGCAGGACACTTGCTGAAAGCAGAGGTTAAAAACTTGAGTGGAGAAGGAATGTTACAGAGAGCAGAGTTTGGAAACTGAAGTGCAGATGAATCTTACAGATAGCAGAGTTTGGAGACTGTGGTGCAGAAGGACTGTTGCAGAGAGCAGACGTTGGAGACTGGGGTGCAGAAGGACTGTTGCAGAGAGCAGAGGTTGAAGACTGGGGTGCAGAAGGACTGTTGCAGAGAGCAGAGGTTGGAGACTGGAGTGTAGAAGGACTGTTTCAGAAAGCAAATTTTGGAACCTGAGTTGCAGAAGTCCTGTTAAATAGAGCAGAGGTTGGAGACTGAAGTGCTAAAGGATTGTTACAGAGATCAGAGTTTGGAGACTGGGGTGCAGAAGGACTCTTACAGAGAGCAGAGATTTGAGACTGGGGTGCAGAAAAACTGTTACAGAGAACAAAGGTTGGAGACTGGGGTGCCGAAGGTCTGTTGCAGAGAACAAAGGTTGAAGACTGGGGTGCAGAAGGACTGTTGCAGAGAGCAGAGGTTGGAGACTGTGGTGCAGAAGGACACTTAGATAGAGCAGAAGTTGGAGATTGGGGTGCAGAAGAACTGTTATAGAGAGCAGTATTTATAGACTGGGTTGCAGAAGGATCTTACAAACAGCAGAGGATGGAGACTGAGGTGCAGGTGGAGTGTTACAAAGAGCAGAGGTTGGAGTCTGAGTTTAAGAAGGACTTTTACAGAGAGTTTAGAAATTTGGGTGCAGAAGACTGCGGTATAGGACTGTTACCGAAAAAAGAGGTTGGAGACTGGGGTGCAGAAGGACTCTTACATAGAGCACAGGTTGGAGACTGAGATGCAGAAGGATAGATACAGAGAACAGAGGTTGGAGACTGGGGTTCAGACAGACTGATACAGAAAGCAGAGTTTGGAGACTGGGGTGTAGAAGGACCGTTACAAAGAGCAGAGGTTGGAGACTGTGGTACAGAAGGACTGTTAAAGATAGCAGAACTCGGAGACTGGGGAGCAGAAAGAGTTTTGCACAGGATCGTGGTATGAGACTGGGGTTAAGAAAGAATGTTACAGAGAGCAGAGTTTGGAAACTGGAGTGCAGAAGGATCTTACAGAGAGAGAGTTTGGAGACTGTGGTGCAGAAAGACTGTTGCAGAGAGCAGACATTGGAGACAGGGGTCCAGAAAAATCGTTGCAGAGAGCAGAGTTTGGAGAATGGGGTGCAGAAAAACTGTTGCAGAGAGCAGATGATGGAGACTGGGGTGCAGAAGGACTATTGCAGAGAGCAGATTTTAGATACTGGGTTGCAGAATGACTGTTACACAGAGCAGAGTTTTGAGACTGAGGTGCAGAACGACTGTTACAGAGAGCAAGTTAGGAGACTGGGGTGCAGAAAGACTGTTACAGAGAGCAGATGATGGAGACTGGAGTTCAGATGGATCTTACAGAGAGCAGAGTTTGGAGACTGGGGTGCAAAAAGACTGTTGCAGATAGCAGATGTTGGAGACTGGGGTGGAAAAAAATCGTTGCAGAGAGAAGAGGTTGGAGACTGGGTTGGAGAAGGCCTGTTACAGAGAGCAGAGTTTGGAGACTGTTGTGCCATAGGACTGTTACTGAGTGCAGAGTTTAAAGATTGGGTTTCAGAAGGATGATACAGAGAGCAGAGTTGGGAAACTGAGTTGCAGAAGGACTGTTAGAGAGAGCAGATGTAGGAGACTGAAGTGCAGAAGGGTCGTTGCAGAGAGCAGAGTTTTAAGACTGAGGTCGGGAAGAACTGTTGCAGAGAGCAGATGTTGAAGACTGGGGTGAAGAAAAACTGTTGCAGAGAGCAGATATTTGTAACTAGGTTGCAGAAAGACTGTTATAGAGAGCAGTGGTTGAAGATTGGGGTGCAGAAGGACTGTTGCAGAGAGCAGATGTTGGAGAATGAGGTGCGGAAGGTCTCTTACAGAGAGCAGAGTTTGGAAACTTAGGTGCAGAAGGACTATTAAAGAGTGCAGAGATTTGATACAGGGGTGCAAAATGATCTTACAGAGAGCAGAATTTGAGCACTGAGGTTCAGAAGGACAGTTGCAGAGACCAGAGGTTGGAGACTAGGGAGCAGTAGGATCATTGCAGAGAGCAGAGTTTAGAGACTGGGTTCCTGAAGGATTGTTGCAGAGAGTAGAGGTTGGAGACTGTGGTGCAGAAGGCATGCTACAGAGAGCTGAGTTTGGAGACTGGCGTGCAGATGGCCTGTAAGAGAGAGGAGAGTTTGGAGGCTGGGTTGCAGATAGACTGTTATATAGAGCAGAGTTTGGATACTGGGTTGCTGAAGGATCTTACAGAGAACAGAGGTTGGAGACTAACGTTCAGGTGGACTGTTACAGAGAGCAGTGTTTGGAGACTGGGGTTCAGAAGGATTGTTCAGAGAACAGAGGTGTCAGACTGAGGTGCAAATGGACTGTTACAGAGAGCAGAGGTTGGAGACTGAGGTGTAGAAGGACTGTTACAGAGAGCAGAGTTTGGAGAATGAGGTGCAGAAGGACTGTTACACAAAGCAGAGGTTGAAAATTGGGGTGCAGAAGGAACGTTACAGAGACCTGAGTTTGGAGAATGTGGTATAGAAAAATTCTTAAAGAAAGTAGAGGTTGGAGACTGGGGTGCAGATGGAATGTTACAGAGAGCACAGGTTGGAGACTGAGGTGCAGAAGGACAGATACAGAGAGCAGATTTTTGAGACTGGGGTTCAGAATGACTGATAAAGAAAGCAGATTTTGGAGACTGGGGTGCAGAAGGACCGATCCAGAGAGCAAAGGTTTGATACTGCCGTACAGAAGGACTGTTACAGAGAGCAGAGGTTCGATACTGGGGTTCAGATGGACTGTTACAGAGGACAGAGTTTGGAGACTGGGGTGCCCCACCCTCGCAGAAAGCAGAGGTTGGAGTCTGTGATGAAGAAGAAATGTTTGAGAGAGCAGATTTTGTAAACTGGAGTGCAGAAAGATCTTACAGAGAGCAGGGGTTGGAGACTGTGGTGCAGAAGGACTGTTGCAGAGAGTAGAGGTTGGAGACTAGGGTCCGGAAGTATCGTTGCAGAGAGCAGAGTTTGGAGACTGGGATGCAGAAGGACTGTTGCAGAGAGCAGAGGATGGAGACTGGAGTGCCTAAGGACTGTTGCTGAGAGTAGAGGTTGGAGACTGGGGTGCAGAATGACTGTTATAGGAAACAGAGTTTGGAAATTGGGATGCAGAAGGACCGTTACAGAGAGCAGAGTCTGGAGACTGAGGTGCAGAAGGATAGATACAGAGAACATAGGTTGGATACTGGGGTTCCAAAAGACTGATACAGAAAGCAGAGGTTGGAGACTGGGGTGTAGAACGACCTTTACAAATAGCAGAGGTTGAAGACTGCGGTACAGAAGGACTGTTACAGAGAGCAGATCTTGGAGACTGGGGAGCACAAGGTCTGTTGCAGAAGACAGATGTTTGAGACTCCGGTGGAGAAGGAATGTTACAGAGAGCAGAGTTTGGAAACTAGAGTGCAGAAGGATCTTACAAAGAGAAGAGGTTGGAGACTGTGTTGCAGAAGGACTGTTGCAGAGAGAAGACCTTGGTAACTGGGGTCCAGAAGGATCGTTGCAGAGAGCAAAGTTTTGAGACTGGGGTGCAGAAGGACTGCTCCAGAGAGTGGATGTTAAATACTGGGGTCTAGAAGGACTGTGGCAGAGATCAGATTTTAGAGACTGGGGTGCAGAAGGACTTACACAGAGCAGAGGTTAGAGACTGAGGTGCAGAAGGACTGCTACAGAGAGCAGAGTTTGGAGCCTGAAGTTCAGATGGATCTTAAAGAGAGGAGAGTTTTGAGATTGGGGTGCAAAAGGACTGTTGCAGAGAGCAGATTCTGGAGACTGGGGTGGAGAAGAATTGTTGCAGAGAGAAGAGGTTGGAGACTGGGGTGCAGAAGGCCTGTTACAGAGAGCAGAGTTTGGAGACGTGGTAGCAGAAGTCATGTTACAGAGAGCAGAGTTTGGAGACGGTTGTGCAGAAGGACTGTTACAGAGTGCAGAGTTTAAAGACTGGGTTGTAGAAGAATCTTACAAAAAGCAGAGTTGGGGGAATGAGGTGCAGAAGGACTGTTACAGAGAGCAGAAGTAGGAGACTGTGGTGCAGAAGGGTCCTTGCAGTGAGCAGACTTTTCAGAGTGAATTGCAAAAGGACTGTTGCAGAGAGCAGATATTGGAGACTGGGGTGTAGAAGGACTATTGCAGAGAGCAGAGGTTGGAGGCTTTGGTGAAGAAGGATCGTTTCAGAGAGCAGAGGTTGGAGATCGGTTGGCAGAAGCACTGTTACAGAGAGCAGAGTTGGAAACTGGGTTGCAGAAGGATCTTACAGAGAGCAGAGTTAGCAGACAGGGGTGCAGTAGGATTGTTAGAGAGAGCAGAGCTTGAAGATTGTGGTCCAGAAGGACTCTTGCAGAGAGCAGACGTTGAACACTGGGGTTCAGAAAGATCGTTGCAGAAAGCAGAGTTGGAGACTGGGGTGTAGAAAGACTGTTGCAGAGAGTAGATATTGGAGACTGGGGTGCAGACAGACTGTTGCAGAGAGCAGAGGTTGGAGAGTGGGGTTCCGAATGACTGTTGCAGAGAGCAGAGGTTGGAGAATGAGGTGCAGAAAAACAGTTACAGAGAGCAGAGGTTGGAGACTGGGGTGCAGAAAGACTGTTACAGAGAGCAGAGGTTGGAGACTGATGTTCAGATGGATCTTACAGAGAGAAGATTTTGTAGACTGTGGTGCAAGAGGACTCTTGCAGAGAGCAGAGGTTGGAGACTGGTGTGAAAAAGAATCCTTGCAGAGAGAAGTGTTTGGAGACTAGGGTGCAGAAGGCCTGTTACAGAGAGCAGTGGTTGGGACTGGGGTGCAGAAGTCCTGTTGGAGAGAGCAGAGGTTGGAGACTGTTGTGCAGAAAGACGATTACTGAGTGCAGAGTTTAAAGACTGGGTTGCAGAAGGATCTTACAGAGAGCAGAGTTGGGAGACTGAGGTGCAAAAAGTTTGTTGCATACAGTAGAGTTTTCCCACTGAAGTGCAGAATGACTGTTGCAGAGAGCAGATATTGAAGACTGGGGTGCAGAAGGACTGTTGCAGAGAGCAGACATTGGAGACAGGGGTTAAGAAGGATCGTTTCAGAGAGAAGAGGTTTGAGACTGGTGTGCAGAAGGATTGTTACAGAGAGTAGAGTTTGGAGACTGGGTTGTAGAAGGATGCTACAGAGAGCAAAGGTTGGAGACTGAAGTGTAGAAGGACTGTTACAGAGAGTAGAGGTTGGAGACTGAGGTGCAGAAAAACCATTGCAGAGAACAGAGTTTGGAGACTGAGGTGCAGAAGGATAGATACAGAGAACAGCGTTTGGCGACTGCGGTTCATACAGACTGATACAGAAAGCAGAGGTTGGAGACAGGGGTGTAGAAGGACCGTTACAAAGAGCAGAAGGACTGTTGAAGAAAGCAGAGGTTGGAGACTGGGGTCCAGAAGGACCATTGCAGATAGCAGATTTTGGAGACTTGGGTGCAGATGGACTGTTTCAGACAGCAGATGTTTTAGACTGGGGTACAGAAGGACTGTTACAGAGAGCAGAGTTTGGAGACTGGGGTGCAGAAGGAGTGTTACAGAGAGCAGAGTTTGGAGACTGAGGTGCAGGAGGACTGTTACAGAGAGCAGAGGTTAAAGACTGGGGTTTTGATGGATCTTACAGATAGCAGAGTTTGGAGACTGGGGTGCAAAAAGACTGTTGCAGAGAGCAGATGTTGGAGACTGGGGTGGAGAAAAATCATTGCAGAGAGAAGAGGTTGGAGCCTGGGGTGCAGAAGGCCTGTTACAGAGAGCAGAGGTTGGAGACTGCGTTGCAGACGAATGTTAAAGAGAGCAGAGTTGGGATACTGAGGTGCAGAAGGACTGTTACAGATAGTAGAGGTAGGAGACTGGGATGCAAAACAGTCGTTGCAGAGAGCAGAGTTTTCAGACTGAGGTGCAGAAGAACTGTTGCAGAGAGCAGATGTTGGAGACTGGGGGGCAGAAGAATCGTTACAGAGAGCAGAGGTTGGAGACTGCAGTGCATAAGGATCTTACAGAGAGCAGAGGTTCGAGACTAGGGTGCAGAAGCACTGTTGCCAAGAGCAGAGTCTGGAGACTGGTTTGCAGAAGGGTCTTACAAAGAGCAGAATTAGGAGACTTAAGTGCAGAAGGATCATTGCAGAGAGCACAGATTTCAGACTGAGTTGCAGAAGAACTGCTGCAGGGAGCAGATATTGAAGACTGGGATGCAGAAGGACTGTTGCAGAGAGCTGAGGTTAAAGACTGGGGTGTAGGAGGGTCGTTGCAGTGAGCAGAGTTTTCAGACTGAGGTGCAGAATGACTGTTGCTAAGAGAAGATGTTGGAGACTGGGTACAGAAGGATTGTTGCAGAGTGCAGAGGTTGGAGACTTTTGTGAGGAAGGATCTTTGATGAGAGCAGAGGTTGTAGAGCGGTGTGCAGAAGCACTGTTACAGAGAGCCGAGTTTGGAGACTGGGTTTCAGAAGGATATTACAGAGAGCAGAGGTTGCAGACAGGGGTTTAGAAGGATTGTTACAGAGAGCAGAGTTTGAAGACTTTGGTGCAGAAGGACTGTTACAGAGAGCATAGGTTGGAGTCTGAGGTGTAGAAGGACTGCTACAGAGAGCAGAGTTTGGAGACTCATGTGCAGAAGGACTGTTACAGGAAGCAGAGTTTGGAAATTGGTGTGCAGAAGGACCGTTACAGAGAGCAGAATTTGGAGACTGCGGTATAGCACTGTTTCTGAGAGCAGAGGTTGGAGACTGGGGTGCCGCAGGACCCACAAAGTAAGAAGAGGTTACAGACTGTGGTGGATAAGGAATGTTAGAGAGAGCAGATTTTGGAAACTGGCGTGCAGAAAGATGTTACAGAGAGCAGAGTTTGGAGACTGTGTTTCAGAATGACTGTTGCAGAGAAAAGATGTTGGAGACTGGAGTTCAAAGGACTGTTGCAGAGAGAAGAGGTTGAAGACTGAGGTGCAGAAGGACTATTACAAAGAGCAGAGGTTGGATACTGCGGTACAGAAGCACGGTTACAGAGAACAGAGGTTGGAGACTGGGGTGCAGAAGGACTGTTGCAGAGGACAGAGGTTTGAGACTGGTGTGAAGAAGAATCATTGCAGAGATAAGAATTTGGAGACTTGGGTTCAGAAGGTCTGTTACAGAGAGCAGTGGTTGGAGACTGGGTTGATGAAGGATCTTACAGAGAGCAGAGATTGGAGACTGAGGTGCAGGGGGACTGTTACCGAAAGCAGTGGTTGGAGACTGGGGTGCAGAAGGATCGTGCAGAGAGCCGAATTTTCAGACTGAGGTGCAGAAGGACTGTTACAGAGAGCATAGGATTGAGACTGAGGTGTAGAAGAACTGCTACAGAGAGCAGAGTTTGGAGACTCAGGTGAAGAAAAACTTACAGGAAGCAGATTTTGAAAATTGGTGTGTAGAAGGACGGTTAAGGAGAGCAGAGTTTAAAGACTGCTGTATAGGACTGTTACCTAGAGAAGAGGTTACATACTTGTGTGAAGAAGGACTCTTAAATAGAGCACAGATTGAAACTGAGGTGCAAAAGGATAGATACAGAGAACAGAGGTTGGAGACTGGGGTTCAGACAGACTGATACACAAAGCAGAGTTTGGAGACTGGGGTGTAGAAGGACTGTTACAAAGAGCAGAAGTTGGAGACTCTGGTACAGAAGGACTGTTACAAAGAGCAGATCTCAGAGCCTGAGGAGCAGAATGACTGTTGCAGAGGACCGAGGTTAGAGAATGGGGTGAAGAAGGAATGTTACAGTGAGCAGAGTTTTCAGACTGAGGTGCAGAAGGACTGTTGCAGAGAGCAGATATTGGAGACTGTGGTAAAGAAAGATCGTCGCAGAGAGCAGAGTTTGGAGTCTGGGGTGCAGAAAGACTGTTGCAGATAGCAGAGTTTGGAGACTGGGGTGCAGAAGGACTATTGCAGAGAACAGATGTTTTAGACTGGGATGAACAAGGACTGTTACAGAATTAAGAGGTTGGAGACTTAGGTGCAGAAGGCCTGTTACAGAGAGCAGATTTTTGAGGCTGGGTTGCTGATGGACTGTTACAGAGAACAGAGGTTGGCGACTGGGATTCAGATGGATCTTACAGATAGCAGAGATTGGAGACTGGGGTGCAAACGGACTGTTACAGAGAGCAGATGTTGGAGACTGGGATGCAGAAAAATCGTTGAAGAGAGTAGAGATTGGAAACTGGGTTGCAGAAGGACTGTTACAAAGAGCAGAGGTTTAAGACTGGAGTGTAGAAGGTCTGCTGCAGAGAGCAGAGGTTGGAGACTGGGGTGCAGAAGGACTTTTACAGAGAGCAGATGTTAAAGAATGAGATGCAGAAGGAGTGTTACAAAGAGTAGAGGTTGGAGACTGGGGTGCAGAAGGACTGATACAGAAAGCAGAGGTTGGAGACTTGGGTCGAGAATGAACCTTACAGAGAGCAGAGGTTAGAGACTGCAGTACAGAATAACTGTTACAGAGAACAGAGTTTGTAGACCAGGGTACAGAAGGACTGTTGCAGAGTGTAGAGGTGGGAGAATGGGATGCAGTAGGACTGTTTCAGAGAGTAGATGTTAAAGACTGGGGTGCAGAAAAACTGTTGCAGAGAGCAGAAGTTGGAGACTGGGGTGCAGAAAAATTGTTGCAGGGAGCAGAGGTTTGAGACTGGGGTGAAAAAGGACTGTTACAGAGATCAGAGTTTTGAGATTGGGGTGCAGAAGAACCTAACAGAGAGAAGAGATTGGAGATTGAGGTGCAGAGGAACTGTTGCACAGAGCAGAGGTTGGAGACTGGGATGCAGAAGGACTGTTACAAAGAGCAGAGATTGGAGACTGTGTGGCAGAAGTATCTAACATAGAGCAGAGTTTTGAGACTGAGGTGCAGAAGAAATTTTACCGAAAGCAATGTTTGGAGACTGGGGTGCAGAAAGATTTTTGAAGGGAGTAGACGTTGAAGACTGACATGCTGAAGGACTCTTCCAGACAACAGGGGTTAGAGAATGCGGTGCAGAAGGACCGTTGCAGAGAGCAGATGTTGGAGACTGAGGTGCAGAAAGATTGTTACAGAGAGCAGAGGTTGGAGAGTGGGGTGAAGAAGGACTGTTACGGAGATCAGGGTTTGGAGACTGGGGTGCAGAAGGATCTTTCAGAGTGCAGAGGTAGGAGACTGCGGTGCAGACGAACTGTTGCACAGAGCAGAGGTTTGAGACTGGGGTGCATAAGGACTGTTACAGAGAGCAGAGTTTCGAGACTTTGTTGCAGAAAGATCTTACGTAAAGCAGAGGTTGGAGACTGAGGTGCAGAAGGACTGTTGCCGAGACCAGAGGTTTGAGACTGCCGTGCAGAGGGACCCTTGCAGAGAGCAGAGGTTGGAGACTGAGGTGGATAAGGATCTTACAGAGACCAGAGGTAGGAGACTGAGGTTCAGAAGGACTGTTACAGAGAGCAGAGGTTGGAGACTGTGGTGCACAAGGATCCTTGCAGAGATCAGAGTTTTCAGACTGATGTACACAAAGACTGTTACAGAGAGCAGATGTTGGAGACTGGGGTGCAGAAAGATCGTTGCAGAGAGCAGAGGCTAGAGACTGGGGTGCAATAGGACCATTGCAGAGGTCAGAATTTTGAAACTGAGGTGCAGAAAGATTGTTACAGAGAACAGAAGTTGGATACTGGGGTGCAGAAGGACTGTTGCAGAGAGCAAATTTGGAAACTGGTGTTTAGAAAGACTGTGGCAGAGAACAGAGGTTGTAGACTGGGGTGCAGAAGGCCTGTTATAGAGAGCAGAGTTTGGTGAAAGGATGCAGAACGAGTGTTACAGAGGGCAGAGTTTGGAGACTGGGTTGCAGAAGGATCTTACAGAGAGCAGAGGTTGAAGACTAAGGTGCAGAAGGACTGTTACAGAGAGTGAAGGTTGGAGACTGAGTTGCAGAAGGACCATTACAGAGAGCAGAGGTGGAGACAGAGGTGCAGAAGGATTGTTACAGAGAGAAGAGGTTGGAGACTGGGGTGCAGAAGGACTGTTGCAAATTGCAGAGGTGGGAGAATGAGGTGAAGAAGCACTGTTGCAGGGTGCAGGTGTTGGAGACTTGGGTGCAGAGAACTGTTGAAGAGAGAAGAATTTGGAGACTGAGGTGCAGAATAACTGTTACAGAGAGCAGAGTTTGGAGACTGGGGTTCAGAAGGACTGATACAGAAAGCAGTGGTTGGAGACTGGGGTGCAGAAGGACCATTGCAGAGAGCAGAGTTCAGAGACTGCAATACAAAAAAAAACTGTTACGGAGAGAAGAGGTTGGAGAATGGTTTATAGAAGAACTTTTTCAGAGTGCAGATGTTGGAGACTGGGGTTCAGAAGAACTGTTGCTGAGAGCAGAGTTTGGAGACTGGGTTGCAGAAGAACTGTTGCAGAGCGCAGAGGTTGGAGACTGAGGTGCAGAAAGAATGTTACAGAGAGCAAAGGTTGGAGACTGGGGTGAAGAATTACTGATACAGAAAGCAGAGGTTGAGACTTGGGTGCAGAAGAACCGTTACAGAGAGCAGAGGTTGGAGACTGTAATACAGAAGTACTGTTACAGAGAGCAGAGGTTAGAGAATGGGGTGCAGAAGTAAGGTTGCAGAGTTCAGTGGTTGTAGACAAAGTTTCAGAAGGCATGTTACAGAAAGCAGAGGTTGGAATCCGTAATTCAGACGGACTTATACAGAAAGCAGAGGTTTGAGACTGGGGTGCAGAAGGACCGTTAGAGAAAGCAGAGGTTGGAGACTATGGTACAGAAGGACTGTTACAGAGAGAAGAGGTTTGATACTGGAAAGTAGAAGGACTGTTGCAGAGAACAGATGTTGTAGACTGGGTTGCAGCAGGACCCTTGAGGAAAGCAGAGGTTGCAGACTGGGTTGGAGAAGAATGTTACAGAGAGCAGAGTTTGGAAACTGGGGTACATGAGGACCTTACAAGAACAGAGGTTGGAGACTGGGGTGAAGAAGGAGTGTTGCAGAGAGCAGATGTTGGAGACTGGGGTGCATAAGGATCATTGCAGAGAGCAGAGGTTAGAGACAGGGGTGCAGAAGGACGGTTGCAGAGAGCAGAGTTTGGAGACTGATTTGCAGAAAAACAGTTACAGAGAGCAGAGGTAGATTCTGGGGTGCAGAAGAATCGTTGAAGAGAGTAGAAGTTGGAGACTGAGTTGCAGAAGTATCATTGAAGAGAGTAGAGGTGCAGACTGAAGAGTTGGAGGACTGCGGTGCAGAAGGCCTGTTACAGAGAGCAGAGATTGGAGACTGGTTTGCAGAAGGAGTGTTTCAGTGAGTAGGATTTGCATACTGGGTTTAAAAGGGTCTTACAGAAAGCAGAGGTTGGAGACTGATGTACAGAAGGCCTGTTACAAAGAGCAGAGTTTGGAGACTGGATTGCAGAAGGATTGTTGCAGAGAGCAGAGTTTTCATACTGAGGTAAACAAGATCTGTTGCAGAGAGCTGATGTTGGAGACTGGGTGCACATGGACTGTTGCAGCGAGCATAGGTTGGAGACAGGGTGCAGATGGATCATTGCAGAGAGCAGAGGCTGGAGACTGGGGTCCAGAAGGACAGATACTGAGAGCAGAGTTTGGAGACTGGGGTGAAGAAAGCCTGTTACAGAGAGCAGAGTTTTGAGATTGGGCTGCACGATGCCTGTTACAGAAAGCAGAGTTTGGAGATTGGGTAGCAGAAGGATCTTACAGAGAGCAGAGGTTGAAGACTGAGGTGCAGAAGTACTGTTACAAAGAGTAGAGTTTGAAGACTGAGTTAGAGAAGGATCATTGCAGAGAGCAGAGCTTGGAGACTGAGGTGCAGAAGGATTGATAAAGAGAGCAGAAGTTGGAGACTGGGGTGCAGAATAACTGTTTCAGAGAGCAGAGGTTTTAGTCTGGGGTGTAGAAGGACTGTTGCAGTTAGGAGAGGTAGGAGATTGGGATCCAGAAATACCCTTACAGAGAGCAGTGTTTGGAGACTGCAGTACAGAAGTACTGTTACAGAGAGCAGAGGTTGGAGACTGGGGTGGAAATGAACTGTTGCAGAGAGTAGATGTTGGAGACTATGGTGCAGAAGGACTGATGCAGAGAACAGAGGTTGGAGACTGGGGTGCAGAAGGACCGTTGAAGAGAGCAGAGGTTGGAGACTAGGGTGCAGAAGAATCTTACAGTGAGCAGAGTTTGGAGTCTGAGGTGCAGGAGGACTGTGGCAGAGAGCAGACGATGGAGACTGGGGTGTAGAAGAATTGTTGCAGAGCGCAAAGGTTGGAGACTGAGGTAGAGAAGGACTGTTACAGAGAGCAGATTTTGGAGACTGTGGTCCAGGATTGATACTGAAAATAGATGTTGGAGACTGGGGTGCAGAATGATTCTTGCAGACAGCAGAGGTTGAAGACTGTGTTGCAGAAAGCCTGTTGAATAGAGCAGAGGTTGGAGACTTAGGTGCAGAAGGACTGTTACAGAGAGGAGAGGTATGAGACTGTTGTTCAGAAGAACTGATACAGAAAGCAGAGTTTAAAGACTGGGGTGCAGAAGGACCATTACAGAGAACAGAGGATTTAGACTGCGGTACAGAAGGACTGTTACAGAGAGCAGAGTTTGGAGACTGCGGTGCAGAAAGACTGTTGCAGAGAACACAGGTTGGAGACTGGGGTGAAGAAGGATCGTGGCAGAGAGCAGAGTTTTTAGACTGAGGTGCAGAAAGACTAATGTAGAGAGCAGATGGTAGAGACTGAGGAGCATTATGACTGTGGCAGAGAGCAGAGGTTGGAGACTTGTGTGCATATGGACTGTTCCAGACAGTAGATGTTGGAGGCTGGGGTGCAGAAAGCCTGTGACAGAGAGCAGAGTTTGGAGAAGCGGTGTAGAAGGACTGTTACAGAGAACAGAGTTTGGAGATTGGTTTGCAAAAGGATCTAACAGAGAGTAAAGTTTGTACACTGAGAAGCAGAATAACTGTTACAGAGAGTTGAGTTTGAAGGCTGACCTGCAGAAGGACAATTGCAGAGAGTAGAGTTTGAAGACTGAGGTGCAGAAGGACTGTTAAAGACAGCAGAGGTTTGAGACTGAGGTGCAGAAAGACTGATACAGAATGCAGAGTTTTGAGACTGGGTATCAGAAGGATCATTACAGAGAGCAGAGTTTGGCGACTGAGGTGCCGAAAAAACTTTGAAGATAGCAGAGGTTGGATACTGGGGTGCAGAAGGATCTTATAGAGAGCAGAGGTTGGAGACTGGGATGCAGAAGGACTGTTGTAGAGAGCAGACTTTGGAGACTGGGGTGCCAAAGGTTTGTTGCAGAGAGCAGTGGTTAAAGACTGGGTTTCAGAAGGACTATTGCAGAGAGCAAGGATAGAGACTGAGGTTCAGAAGGACTGTTACAGAGAGCAAAGTTTGGAGACTTTGGTGCAGGACTTATAAAGAAAGCAGAGGTTGGAGACTGGGGTGCAGAATGACCGTTACAGAGAGCAGAGATTGGAGACTGGGGTACAAAAGGACTTTTACAGAGAGCAGAGATTGGAGATTGGGGAGCCGAAGGACTGTTGCAAGAACAGATGTTTAAGACAGGGTTGCAGAAAGACAATTGCAGAGAGCAGAGGTTTGAGACTGAGGTGCAGAAGGATTGTAACAGAGAGCAGAGTTTGGAGACTGTGATGCAGAAGAACTGTTACAGAGAGTAGAGTTTGGAGACTGGGGTACAGAAGCATATTACAGCGAGCAGAGGTTGGAGACTGGGGTGAAGAAGGACAGCTGCAGAGAGAAGAATTTGGAGACTAGGGTGCAGAAGAATTGTTACAGAGAGCAGAGGTTGGATACTGGGGTGCAGAAGGACTTGTGCATAGAGCAGAAGTTGGAGATTTGGGTGCAGAAGGAACTGTTGCAGAGAGCAGAGGTTGGAGACTGAGGTGCAGAAGGACTGTTATAGAGAGCAGAGGATTAAGACAGAAGTGCAGAAGAAATGATTCAAAAAGCAGAGTTTGAAGACTGGGGTACAGGAGGACCATTAGAGAGGGCATAGGTTGGAGTCTTTAGTACAGAAGGACTCTTACAAAGAGCAGAGGTTGGAGACTGGGGTTCAGAAAGACTATTGATGAGAGTAGATTATGGAGACTGGGGTCCAGAAAACTGTAGCAGAGAGCAGACGTTGGAGACTACGGTGAAGAAGGACACTTACACAGAGCAGAGGTTAAAGACTGGAGTGCAGAAGGACTGATACAGAAAGCAGAGTTTGGAGATTCGGGTGCAGAAATATCCTTACAGAGAGCAGAGTTTCGAGAATGCAGTACAGAAGGACTCTTACAGAGAGCAGAGTTTGGAGACTGGGGTGGAGAATGACTGTTGCAGATAGCAGATGTTGGAGACTGGGGTGCAGAAGGACTGTTGCAGAGAGGAGAGGATAGAGACTGGGGTGCACAAGGACTGTTGCAGAGAGCAGAGGTTACAGACTGAGTTGCAGAAGGACTCTTACAGACGGCAGAGTTTGGAGAAGGTGGTGCAAAACGACTTATATAGAAAGCAGAGGTTGGATACTAGGGTGCATAAGGAACCTTACTGAGAACAGAGGTTGGAGACTGCGGTACAGAAGGACTGTTACCGAGATCAGTGGTCGGAGACTGGGGTGCAGAAGAACTGATGTAGAGAACAGAGGTTGGAGACTGGGGTGCAGACGGATGGTTGGTTCAAGCAGAGTATGGAGAGTGGGGTATAGAGGGACTGTTGCAGAGAGCAGAGGTTGGAGACTGAAGTGTAGAAGGACTGTTGCAGAGATCAGACGTTGGAGACTGGGGTGCAGAAGGATCGTTTGGGCGAGCGGACTATGGTGTAGAAGGACTGTTAGAGAGAGCAGAGGTTGGAGACTGGGTTGTCGAAGGACTGTTTCAGAGAGCAGATGTTGGAGACTTGGGTGCAGAAGGACTGTTGCATAGAGCAGAGATTGGAGACTGAGGTACAGAAGGACTGTTACAGAGAGTAGAGGTTGGATACTGGGGTGCAGATGGATTATTGCAGAGAGCAGAGTTTTCAGACTGAGGTACAGAAGAACTGTTGCAAAGAGTAGATGTTGGAGACTGGTCTTCACAAGGACTGTTGCATCTAGCAGAGCTTTGAGACTGGGGTGCAAAAGGATCTTTGCAGAGAGAAGATGTTGGACACTGAGGTACAGAAATATCATTGCAGAGAGCAGAGGTTCGAGACTGGGGTGCAGAAGGATCATTACAGAGAGCAGAGTTTGGAGACTGGGGTGCAGAAGGAAGGTTGCAGAAAGCAGAGGTTGGAGACTGGGGTTCAGAAGGACTTATAGAGAAAGCAGATGTTGAAGACTGGAGTGCAAAAGGACCGTTACAGAGAGCAGAGGTTGGAGAATCTTGTATAAAAGGACTGTTACAGAGTGCATAGGTTGGAGACTGGGGTGCAGAAGACAATTGCAGAAAACAGAGGTTAGAGACTGGGGTGCAGAAGGACCCTTGCAGAGAACAGAGGTTGTAGACTGAGGTGCAGAATTATTGTTACAGAGAGCAGAGTTGGAGACTAGGTTGCAGAAGAACTGTTACAGTGAGCAGCGGTTGGAGACTGGTGTGCAGAAGGATCTCGCAGAGAGCAGAGTGGAGACTGTTCTGCAGAAGGCCTCGTATAGAGAGCAGAGGTTTGAGACTGGAGTGCAGAAGGTATGTTACAGAGAGCCCAGGTTGGAGACTGAGGTACAGAAGGACTGTTACAGAGAACATAGGTTGGAGACTGGGGTGCAGAAGGATTATTGCAGAGAGCAGAGTTTTCAGACTGAGGTACAAAAGAACTGTTGCAGAGAGCAGATGTTGTAGACTGGGTTGCACAAGGACTGTTGCAGCGAGCAGAGTTTAGAGACAGGGGTGCAGATGGACTGATAGAGAGAGGAGAGTTTGGAGTCTGGGGTGCAGAAGGCCTTTTAAAAAGAGCAGAGTTTGGAGACTGGGTTGCAGAAGGATCTTACAGAGTGCAGATTTGGAGACTGAGGTGCAGAAACACTGTTAATTAGAGTAGAGGTTAAAGACAGAGGTGCAGAAGGACTGTTGTAGAGAGCAGAGGTTGAATACTGAGGTGCAGAAGGATTGTTACAGAGAGCAGAGGATGGAGACTGGGATGCTGAGGGACTGTTGCAGAGAGCAGAGCTTTTACACTGGGATTTAGAAGGACTGTTGCAGAGAGTAGAGGTTGGAGACTAAGGTGCAGAAGGACAGTTACACATAGCACAGGTTGGAGACTGGGGCTCAGAAGGATTGATACAGAAAACAGAGTTTGGAGACTCGGGTGCAGAAGTACCCTTACAGAGAGCAGAAGTTAAAAAATGCAGTACAGAAGGACTATTACAGAGAGCAGAGTTTGGAGACTGGGTTGGAGAATGACTGTTGCAGAGAGCAGATGTTGGAGACAGGGGTGCAAAAGGACTGTTGCACAAAGTAGAAGATGGAGAGTGTGGTGCAGAAGGACTGTTGCAGAGATCAGAACTTTTACACTGGGATTTAGAAGGACTGTTGCAGAGAGTAGAGGTTGGAGACTAAGGTGCAGAAGGACAGTTACACATAGCACAGGTTGGAGACTGGGGCTCAGAAGGATTGATACAGAAAACAGAGTTTGGAGACTCGGGTGCAGAAGTACCCTTACAGAGAGCAGAAGTTAAAAAATGCAGTACAGAAGGACTATTACAGAGAGCAGAGTTTGGAGACTGGGTTGGAGAATGACTGTTGCAGAGAGCAGATGTTGGAGACAGGGGTGCAAAAGGACTGTTGCACAAAGTAGAAGATGGAGAGTGTGGTGCAGAAGGACTGTTGTAGAGAGCAGACGTTGCAGACTGAGATGCAGAATGACTGTTACAGAGGGCAGAGTTAGGAGACTATGGTGCAAAACGACTGATACAGAAAGCAGATGTTGGGTACTTGGGTGCATAACGACCCTAACGTAGAACTGAGTTTGCAGACTGCGCTACAGAAGGACTGTTACAGAGAGCAGAGATTAGAGACTGGGGTGCAGAAGAACTGATGTAGAGAAAAGATGTTGGAGACTCGGGTGCAAAAGTATTGTTGGGGTGAGCAGAGAATGGAGACTGCAGTGTAGAAGGACTGTTGCAGAGAGAAGAGTTTTTAGACTGGGGTGCAGAAGGATCGTTGGGGCGAGCAGAGTATGGAGACTGGGATGTAAAAGGATTGTTACAGAGAGCAGAGGTTGAAGACTGGGGTGTCGAAGGACTATTGCAGAGAGCAAAGGTTGAAGATTGGGGTGTCGAAGGACTTTTTCAGAGAGCAGATGTTGGAGACTTGGGTGCAGAAGGACTGTTGCATAGAACAGAGATTGGAGAATGAGGTACAGAAGGAATTTTACAGAGAGTAGAGGTTGGAGGCTGGGGGTCATATTGATTATTGCAGAGAGCAGAGTTTTCAGACTGAGGTACAGAAGAACTATTGCAGAGAGCAGATGTTGGAGACTGGGGTTCACAAGGACTGTTTCAGTGAGCAGAGGTTTGAGACTGCAGTTCCAAAGGATCTTTGCAGAAAGCAGAGCTTGGAGACTGAGGTGCAGAAGAAATGTTGAAGAGAGCAGAGGTTGGAGACTTGGGTGCAGAAGGACTGTTGCAGAAAGCAGAGGTTGGAGACTGAGGTGCAGAAGGACTGATAGAGAAAGCAGATGTTGGTTACTGGGGTGCAGAAGGCCAGTTACAAAGAGCAGAGGTTGGAGAATCCTGTACAGAAGGACTGTTACAGAGAGCAGAGTTTGGAGACTGGTGTGCAGAAGACTGTTGCAGAGAGCAGAGGTTAGAGACTGAGGTGCAGAATTATTGTTACAGGGAGCAGAATGTGGAGACTGGGTTGTAGAAGTACTGTTAAAGTGAGCAACGGTTGGAGATTGGTGTGCACAAGGATCTTGCAGAGAGCAGATTTTGGAGACTGGGGTGCAGAAGGATTGTTGTAGAGAGCAGATGTTGGAGACTGGGGTCCAGAAGGATCGCTGGGGCGAGAAGAGTATAGAGACTGGGGTGTAGATGGACTGTTGGAGAGAGCAGAGTTTGGAGTCTGGGGTGTAGACAGACTGTTTCAGAGAGCAGATGTTGGAGACGTGTGTGCAGAAGGACTGTTTTATAGAGCAGAGATTGGAGACTGAGATACAGAAGGACTGTTACAAAGAGCAGAGTTTGGAGACTGGGGTGCAGATGGATTATTGCAGAGAGCAGAATTTTCACACTGAGGTACAGAAGAACTTTTGCAGAGATAAGATGTTGGAGACTGGGGTTCACAAGGGCTGTTGCAGAGAGCAGAGGTTTGAGACTGGTGTGCAGAATGATCTTTGAAGAGAGCAGAGGTTGGAGAGTGAGGTGCAAAAGGATCGTTGCAGAAAGCACAAGTTGGATACTGGGCTGCAGAAGGAATGTTGTAGAGAGCAGTATTTGGAGACTTTGATGCATAAGGACTGTTGCAGAAAGCACAGGTTGAAGACTGAGGTGCAGAAAGAGTGTTACATTGAGCAGAGGTTGGAGACTGCGGTGCAGAAGAACTGATAGAGAAAGCAGATGTTGGAGACTGGGGTGCAGAAGGACCGTTACAGAGGGCAATGGTTGGAGAATCCTCTACAGAAGGACAATTACAGCAAGCAGAGTTTCTAGACTGGTGTGCAGAAAGATCTTACAGAGAGCAGATGTTGAAGACTAAGGTGAAAAAAAACTGTTGTAGAGAGCAGAGGTTGGAGACTGGGGTGCAGAATATCGTTGCAGAGAGTAGAAGTTGGAGACTAAGGTTCTGAAGGCCTCTTACAGAGAGCAGAGTTTGGAGAATGGGATACAGAAGGCCTATTACAGAGAGCAGAGTTAAGAGACTGAGTGCAGAAGGACTGTTACGTACAGCAGAGTTTGAATACTGGGTTTCCAAAGGGTCTTACAGAGAGCATAGTTTGGAGACTGAGGTACAGAAGGACTGTTACTAAGAGCAGAGGTTGGAGACTGGGTGCAGAAGGATTATTGCAGAGAGCAGAGATTTCAGACTGAGGTACACAAGAACTGTTGTAGAGAGCAGATGTTTTAGACTGGGTTACACGAGGACTGTTACAGCAAGCACAGGTATGAGACTGGGCTGCAGAAGGATCGTTGCAGAGAGCAGAGGTTGGAGACTGGGGTGTAGATGGACTGACACAGAGAGCAGAGTTTGGATACTGGGGTGCAGAAGGCCTGTTACAGAGAGCAGAGTTTGGAGACTGGGGTGATGAAGGACTGTTACAGAGAGCATAGTTTGGAGACTGGGTTGCAGAAGGATCTCACAGAGAGCAGAGGTTGGAGACTGAAGTGCAGAAGAACGTTTACAGAGAGTGGAGGTAGGAGACTTAGGTTCAGAAGGACAGTTGCAGAGAGCAGAGGATGGAGACTGAGGTGCAGAAGGATTGTTACAGAGAGCATAGGTTGGAGACTGGGGAGCAAAAGGACTGTTGCAGAGAGCAGAGGTTATAGACTGGGATGTAGAAGGACTGTTGCAGAGAGTAGACTTTGAAGATTGTGGTCCAGAAGGACTGTATCAGAGAGCAGACCTGGAGACTAAGGTGCAAAAGTACAGTTACACAGAGCAGAGGTTGGAGATTGGGGTGCAGAAGGACTGACACAGAAAGCAGAGGTTCGAGACTCAGGTTCAGAAGTACCCTTAGAGAGAGCAGAGGTTGGAGACTGCAGTACAGAAGAACATTTACAGAGAGCAGAGATTGGAGACTGGGGTGGAGAATGACTGTTGAAGAGAGCAGATGTTGGAGACTGGGGTGCAAAAGGACTGCTGCAGAGAGCAGAAGATGGAGAGTAAGTTGAAGAAGCACTGTTGCAGAGACCAGAGGTTGCAGACTGAGTTGCAGAAGGACTGATGTAGGGAACAGATATTGGATCCTGGGGTGCAGAAGGATTGTTTAGGCAAGCAGAGTATGAAGACTAGGGTTCAGAAGGACTTTTGCAGAGAGCAGATGTTGGAGACTTGGGTGCAGAAGGACGGTTGCATAGAGCAGTGATTGGAGACTGAGGTACAGAAGGACTTTTAAAGAGAGCAGATGTTGGAGACTGGGGTGCAGATGGATTATTGCAGAGAGCAGAGTTTTCAGACTGAGGTACAGAAGAACTGTTGCAGGAAGCAAATGTTGGAGACTTGGGTTCACAAGGACTGTTGCAGCTAGCAGAGGTTTGAGACTGGTGTGCAGAAGGATCATTGCAGAGAGCAGAGATTGGAGACTGAGGTGCAGAAGGATCCTTGCAGAGAGCAGAGGTTCAAGACTGGGGTGCAGAAGGACCGTTACAGAGAGCAGAGTTTGGAGACTTGGGTGCAGAAGGACTTTTAAAGAGAGCACAGGTTGGAGACTTGGGTGCAGAAGAAATGTTGCGGAGAGCAGAGTTTGGAAATTTGTTTGCAAAAGGACTGTTGCAGAAAGCAGAGTTTGGAGACTGAGGTGCAGAAGGACTGTTGCAGAGAGCAGAGGTTAAAGACTGGGTTGCAGAAGGACTGTTACAGAGATGAGACGTTGGAGACTGGATTTCAGAAGGATCTTACAGAGAAAAGAGTTTGGAGAAGGAGGTGCAGAAGGATCGTTACAGAGAGCAGAGGTTGGAGACTGGGGTGCAGACGGACTTTTACAGAGAGCAATGGTTTGTTACTGGGGTGCAAAAGGAATGTTGCAGAGAGCAGAGTTTGAAGACTGAGGTTCAGAAAGACTGTTGCTGAGAGTAGAGGTTGGAGATTGGCATGCAGAAGGACTGTTGCAGAGAGCAGAGGTTTTAGACTGCAATGTAGAAGGACTTTTGCAGAGAGTAGAGTTTGGAAATTTGGGTCCAGAAAGAGTGTAGCAGAGAGCAGAGGTTGGAGACTAAGGTGCAGAAGTACAGTTACACAGAGCACAGTTTAGAGACTGGGGTGCAGAAAGACTGATAGAGAAACAGAGGTTGAAGACTCGGGTGCAGAAGTATCTTTACCTAGAGCAGAGTTTGGAGAATGCAGTACAGATTAACTGTAACAGAGAGCAGAGGTTGGAGACTGGGGTGGAGAATGACTGTTGCAGAGAGCAGATGTCGGAGACTGGGGTGCAAAAGGACTGTTGCAAGAGTAGAGCATGGAGACTGGGGTGCAGAAGGACTGTTGCAGAGAGCAGAGGATGCAGACTGAGTTGCAGAAGGACTGTTAGTGAGAGAAAAATTTGGAGAAGGTGGTGCAAACGACTGATACAGAAAGCAGAGGTTGGATACTCGGGTGCATAAGGACCCTTACAGAGAACAAAGGTTGGAGACGGGGGTACAGAAGGACTGTTACAGAGAGCCGAGGTTGGAGACTGGGGTGCAGAAGAACTGATGTAGAGGACAGAGTTTGGAGACTGGGGTGCAGAAGGATCGTTTGGGCGAGCAGAGTATTGAGACTAGGGTGTAGAAGAACTGTTGCTGAGAGCAGAGGTTGGAGACTGGGGTGTAGAAGGACTGTTTCAGAGAGCAGACGTTGGAGACTGGGGTGCAGAAGGATCGTTGGGGCGATCAGAGTATGGAGACTGGGGTGTAGAAGGACTGCTGCAGAGAGCAGAGTTTTCAGACTGAGGTACAGAATAACTGTTGCAGGAAGCAGATGTTGGAGACGGGGGTTCACAAGGACTGTTGCAGCTAGCAGAGTTTTCAGACTGGGGTGCAGAAGGATCGTTGCAGACAGCAGAGGTTCGAGACTAAGGTACAGGAGGATAGTTGCAGAGAGCAGAGGTTGGAAACTCAGGTGCAGAATGATCGTTGCAGAGAGCAGAGGTTCAAGACTGGGGTGCAGAAGGATCTGTACAGAGAGCAGAGTTCGGAGACTGGGGTGCAGAAAAACTTTTACCGAGAGCACAGGTTGGAGAATGGGGTGCAGAAGGAATGCTGTGAAGAGAAGAGGTTGTAGTTTTGAGTGCAGAAGGACTGTTGCAGAAAGCAGAGTTTCGAGACTGAGGTGCAGAAAAAGTGTTGCAGAGAGCAGAGGTTAAAGACTGGGGTGCAGAAGAACAGTTACAGATAGCAGACGTTGGAGACTGGGGTGCAGATGGATTGATACAGAGAGCAGAGGTTGGAGACTGGAATGCATAAGGCCTGTTACAAATAGCACAATTAGGAGACTGGGGTGATGAAGGACTGCTACAGAGAGTAGAGTTTGGAGACTGGGTTGCAGAAGGATCTTACAGAGAGCAGAGAATGGAGACTAAGGTGCAGATGCACTGTTACAGAAAGTACAGGTTGGAGACTGAGGTGCAGAAGGACCGTTGCAGAGAGCAGAGGTTGGAGAATGAGGTGCAGAAGGATTGTTACAGAGAGCAGAGTTGGAGACAGGGGTGCAGAAGGACTTATGCAGAGAGCAGAGGTTTTAGACTGGGATGTACAAGGACTGTTGCAGAGAGTAGAGGTTTGAGATTGGGGTCCAGAAAGACTGTAGCAGAGAGCAGAGGTTGGAGACTAAGGTGCAGAAGGACAGTTACAAAAAGCAGAGATTGGAGACTGGATTGCTGAAGGACTGACACAGAAAGCAGAGGTTGGAGACTCTGGTGCCGAAGTACCCTTACAGAGAGCAGAGGTTGCAGAATGCAGTACAGAAGGACTGTTACAGAGAGCAAAGTTTGGAGACGGGGGTGCAGAATGACTGTTGCAGAGAGCAGATGTTGGAGACTGGGGTGCAAAAGGACTGTTGCAGAGAGCAGAGGTTGCAGACTGAGTTGCAGAAGGACGGTCACAGAGGTCAGAGTTTGGAGACTGTGGTTCAAAAGGACTGAAAGAGAAAGCAGAGGTTGCATACTGAGGTGCATAAGGACCCTTACAGAGAACAGAGGTTGGAGACATTGGTACAGAAGGACTGTTAGAGAGAGCAGAGGTTGGAGTCTGTGTTGCAGAAGAACCAATGTAGAGAACAGAGTTTGGAGACTGGGGTGCAGAAGGACCTTTGGGGCGATTAGAGTATGGAGACTTGGGTGTAGAAGGACTGTTGAAGAGAGCAGTGATTAGAGACTGAGTTACAAAAGACTGTTACAGAGAGCAGAGTTTTGAGACTGGGGTGCAGATGGATTATTGCAGAGAGCAGAGTTTCCAGACTGAAGTACAGAAGAACTGTTGCAGAAAGCAGATGTTGGAGACTGGGCTTCACAAGGACTGTTGCAGCTAGCAGAGGTTTCAGACTGGGGTGCAGAAGGATAGTTGCTGAGAGCAAAGGTCGGAGACTGAGGTGCAGAAGGATTGTTACAGAGAGCAGAGGTTGGAGACTGGGGTGCAGAAGGACTGTTGCAGAGAGCAGAATTTGGAGACTGAGGTGCAGAAGGACTGTTTAAGAGAGCAGATATTAGAGACTTGTGCACAGAAATATTGTTTCATAGAGCAGAGATTGGAGACTGAGGTACAGAAGGACTGCTGCAGAGAGTAGAGGTTGGAGACTGGGTTGCACAAGGAATGTTGCAACGAGCAGAGTTTGGAGACTGGGATGCAGATGGACTGGAATGTAGGAGGACTGTTGCAGAGAGTAGAGGTTTAAGATTGGGGTCCAGAAGAACTGTAGCAGAGAGCAGAAGTTGAAGACTAAAGTGCAGAAGGACAGTTAAACAGAGCACAGGTTGGAGACTGGGGTGCAGACGGACTGACACAGAAAGCAGAGTTTGGAGACTCAAGTGCAGAAGTACCATTAAAGAGAGCAGAGGTTGGAGAATGCAGTAAAGAAGGACTGTTACAGAGAGCAAAGTTTAGAGACTGGGGTGGAGAATGACTGTTGCAGAGAGCAGATTTTGGAGACTGGGGTGCAAAATGACTGTTGCAGAGAGCAGAGGATGGAGACTGGGGTTCAGAAGGACTGTGCAGAGAGCAGAGGTTGCAGACTGAGTTGCAGAAGGACGGTTACAGAGGGCAGAGTTTGGTGACTGTGGTTCAAAACGACTGATACAGAAAGAAGAAGTTAGATACTAGGGTGCATAAGGACCCTTACAGAGAACAGAGGTTGGGACTGTGGTACAGAAAGACTGTTACAGAGAGCCGAGGTTGGAGATTGGGGTGCAGAAGGATCGTTGGGGCGATCAGAGTATGGAGACTGCGGTGTAGAATGACTGTTGCATAGAGCAGAGGTTGGAGACTGGGGTGTATAAGGACTGTTTAAGAGAGCAGATGTTAGAGACTTGTGCACAGAAGGATTGTTTCATAGAGCAGAGATTGGAGACTGAGGTACAGAAGGACTGTTACAGAGAGCAGAGTTTGGAGATTCTGTTGCAGATGGAGGATTACAGAGAGCGGAGTTTTCAGACTGAGGTTCAGAAGCACTGTGGCAAAAAGCAGATGTTGAAGACTGGGGTTCACAAGGACTTTTGCAGAGACCAAAGGTTTGAGACTGGGGTGCAGAAGGATAATTGCAGAGAGCAGAGGTTCGAGACTGGGGTGAAGAAGGATCGTTACAGAGAGCAGAGTTTGGAGACTGGGGTGCAGAAAGATTTTTACAGAAAGCTAAGTTTGGAGACTGGGATGCAGAAGGAATGTTATGGAGAGCAGAGGTTGAAGACTTGGATGCAGAAGGACTGTTGCATAAGCAGAGTTTTGAGACTGAGGTGAAGAAGGACTGTTGCAGAGAGCAGAGTTTAAAGACTGGAGTGCAGAATAACAGTTACAGATAGCAGACGTTGGAGAATGGGTTTCAGAACGATCTTACAGAGAAAAGAGTTTGGAGACTGCGGTGCAGAAGGACTGTTACAGAGAGCGGATGTTTGAGACTAGGGCGCAGAAGGATCATTACAGAGAGCAGAGATTGGAGACTTGGGTGAAGACGGACTTTTACAGAGAGCATAGGTTTGATACTGGGGTGCAGAAGGAAAGTTGCAGACAGCAGAAGTTGGAGACTGGGGTTCAGACGGACTGTTGCTGAAAGCAGAGGTTGGAGACTGAGGTGCAGAAGGACTGTTACAGAGAGCAGAGGCTGGATACTGGGGTGCAGAAGGACTGACAAAGAAAGCAAATGTTGGAGACTGGGGGGCAGAAAGACCGTTACAGAGAGCAGAGGTTGGAGACTCTGGTACAGAAGGACTGTTATAGAGAGCAGCGTTTGGAGACTGGGGTGCAGAAGGACCGTTGCAGAAAGCAGAGGTAGGAGACTGGGGTGCAGAAAAACTGTTAGAGCGAGCAGGGGTTGGAGACTGGTGTGCAGAAGGATCTTACAGAGTGCAGAGGTAGGAGACTGGGGTGCAGAAGGACTGTTTCAGAGAGAAGAGGTAGGAGACTGGGGTGCAGAAGGATCGTTTCAGAAAGTAGAGGTTGAAGACTGGGGTGCAGAAGGACTCTTACAGAGAGCAGAGGTTGGAGGCTGGGATGCAGAAGGCCTGTTACAGAGAGCAGAGGTTGGAGACTGGGGTGCAGAAGGACTGTTACAAAGAGCAGGGTTTGCAGACTTGGTTTCAGAAGGGTCTTACAGAGAGCAGAGTTAGGAGACAGAGGTACAAAAAGACTGTTACAGAGAGCAGAGGTTGGAGACTGGGGTGTAGAAGGACTGTTTCAGAGAGCAGATGTTAGAAACTTGTTCACAGAAGGATTGTTGCATAGAGCAGAGATTGGAGATTGAGGTACAGAAGAACTGTTGCAGAGAGTAGAGGTTGGAGACTGGGTTGCACAAGGAATGTTGCAGCGAGCAGAGGTTGGAGACTGGGGTGCAGAAGGATCGTTGCAGAGAGCAGAGTTTGGAGACTGGGGTGCAGATGGACTGATACAGAGAGCAGAGGTTGGAGACTGGGGTTCAGAAGGTCTGTTACAGAGCAGAGTTGGAGACTGAGGTGCAAAAGGATCTTACAGAGAGCAGAGTTTGGAGACTGAGATGCAGAAGGACCCTTGCAAAGAGCAGAGATTTGAGACTGAGGTGCAGAAGGATAGTTACAGAGAGAAGAGTTTGGAGACTGGGGTGCAGAAAAACTTTTGCTGAGAGCAGAGGATTTAGACTGGGGTGTAGAAGGACTGTTGCAGAGAGTGGAGGTAGGAAATCGGGGTCCAGAAGGACTGTTACAGAGAGCAGATTTTGGAGACTGGGGTGAAAAAGGACTGTTGCAGAGAACAGATGCAGGAGACTGGGGTGCAAAAGGAAAGTTGCAGAGAGCAGAGGATGTACACTGGGGTGCAGAGGTATCCTTGGGGTGAGCAGGGTATGGACAATGGGGTGTAGTAGGACTGTTACAGAGAGCAGAGTTTGGAGATTAGTGTTTAGAAGGACTTTTACTGAGAGCACAGGTTGGAGACTGGGGTGCAGAAGAAATTTTACAAAGAGCAGACTTTGGAGACTGGGGTGCAGAAGGATTGTTGCAGAGAGCCGAGTTTAGAGACTGGGGTTCAGAAAGATTGTTAGAGAGAGCAGAGGTTGGAGACTGTGGTGCAGAAGGACTTTTACTGAGAGCACAGGTTGGAGACTGGGGTGCAGAAGGACTTTTACAGAGAGCACAGGTTTAAGACTGAGGTGCAGAAAAAAACTGTTTCAGAGAGCAAAGTTAGGAGACTGGGGTTCAGAAGGAGTGTGTCAGAGAGCAGATGTTGGAGACTGAGGTGCAGAAGGTCCCTTATAGAGAGCAGAAGTTGGAGACTGGGGTACAGAGAAGTGTTACAGAGAGCAGAGGTTGGAGACTGGGGTGCAGAAGAACTGATACTTAAAGCAGAGTTTCGAGACTGGGGTGCAGAAGGCTTTTTAAAAAGAGCAGAGGCTGGAGACTAGGGTGGAGATTGACTGTTGCAGAGAGCAGAGGATGGAGACTGGGGTGTAAAAGGACTCTTGCAGAGAGCAGAGTTTGAAGACTGGTTGCAGAAAGACTGTTTATGAGAGCAGAGGTTGCAGAGTGAGGTGCAGAATGACGGTTACAGACAGCAGAGTTTTGAGACTGTGGTGCAGAAGGACTGATATAGAAAGTAGAGGTGGGAGACTGGGTTGAAAAAGGTCCCTTACAGAGAATAGAGGTTGGAGACTGCAGTACAGAAGGACTGGGGTTAAGTGGTACCAATGCAGAGAGCAGAGGTTGGAGACTGTGGTGCATAAGGAATGTTACAGAGAGCACAGGTTGGAGACTGAGGTGCAGAAAGACTGTTACAGAAAGCAGAGGTTGGAAATTGGGTTGTAGAAGGACAGTTACAGACAGCAGAGTTTGGAGACTGCCGTACAGAAGGACTGTTACACATAGCATATCTCGGAGACTGGGGAGCAGCAGGACTGTTGCAGAGGACAGAAGTTGGAGACTGAGGTGGAGAAGGAATGTTACAGAGAACAGAGTTTGGAAACTGGAGTGTAGAAGGATCTTACAGAGAGAAGTGTTTGGAGACTGGGGTGCAAAAGGAACGTTGCACAGAGCAGATGTTGGAGACTGGGATGGAGAAGAATCGTTGCAGAGAGAAGAGGTTGGAGACTGGAGTGCAGAAGGATCTTACAGAGAGCAGAGGTTGGTGACGAGGGTGCAGAAGGACTGTTGCCGAGAGCAGAGGTTGTAGGCTGGGGTGGAGAAAAATCATTAAAGAGAGAAGAGGTTGGAGACTGGGGTTCTGAAGGCCTGTTACAGACAGCAGATTCGACACTGGGTTTCAAAAATCCTGTTACAGAGAGCAGAGGTTGGAAACTATTCTGCAGGAGGACTGTTACAGAGAGCAGAGTTTGGAGACTGGGTTCCAGAAGGGTCTTACAGAGAGCAGAGGTAGTAGACTGAGGTGCAGAAGGATCCTTGCAGAGAAAAGAGTTTTTAGACTGAGTTGCAGAAAGACTGTTTCAGAGAGCAGATTTTAGAGCCCGGTGTGCAGAAGGACTGTTGCAGAGAGCAGAGGTTGGAGACTGGGGTGAAGAAGGATCGGTGCAGAGAGCAGAGGTTGGCGACTGGTGTGCAGAAGGATTGTTATAGAGAGCAGAGTTTGGTGACTGGGTTGAAGAAGGATGCTACAGAGAGCATAGGTTGAAGAATCAGGTGGAGAAAGACTGATATGGAGAGTAGATGTTGGAGGCTGAGGTGCAGAAGTAACGTTGCAGAATACAGAGTTTTGAGACTGAGATGCACAAGGATTGTTAAAGAGAGCAGAGGTTGGAGACCGGGGTGCAGAAAGACTGTTGCAGATAGCGGATTTTGAAGACTGGGGTGAATAAGGACTGTTATAGAGAGCAGAGGGTGGAGACTGGGGTGCAGAAGGACTGATACAGAAATCAGAGATTGGAGTCTGGGGTGCAGAAAGACCGTTACAGAGAGCAGAGGTTGGATTCTGCAGTACAGGAGGACTGTTACAGAGAGCAGAGGTTGGAGACTGGGGTGCAGAAGGACTGTAAAAAACAGCTGATGTTGGTAACTAGGTTGCCGAAGAACTGTTGCAGTGAGCAGATGTTGTAGACTGGGGTGGAGAAGAACTGTTGTGGAGAGCAGAGTTTGGAGACTGGGGTGCAGAAATACTGTTACAGAGAGCAGAGGTTGGAGATAGCGGTGCAGAAGGATCTTATAGAGAGCAGAATTTGGAGACTGAGGTGCAGACGGACTGTTACAGATAGCAAAGTTAGGAGACTGGGGTGCAGAAAGTTCCTTCCAGACAGCAGAATTTTCAGGCTGAGGTGCAGAAGGACTGTTACAGAGAGCAGAGTTTGGAGATTCAAGTGCAGAAGGACTGTTACAGGAAGCAGAGTTTGAAAATTGGGATGCAGAAGGACCGTTAAAGAGAGCAGAGGTTGAAGACTGCGCTATAGGACTGTTACTAATAGCAGAGGTTTGAGACTGGGTTGCAGAAGGACTGTTATAGAGAGCAGAGGTTAGATACTGAGGTGTAGAAGGAGTGTTACATAGAGCAGAGTTTGGAGACTGAGGTGCAGAAGGATCGTTGCAGAGAGCAGAGTTTAGAGACTGGGGTTCAGAAGGATTGTTAGAGAGAGCAGAGGTTGGAGACTGCGGTACAGAAGGACTGTTACACAGAGCAGATCTCAGAGACTGGGGAGCAGCAGGACTGTTGCAGAGGACAGAAGTTGGAGACTGTGGAGGACAAGGAATTTTTACAGAGAGCAGAGTTTAGAAACTGGAGTGCAGAAGGATCTTATAGAGAGCAGAGGTTGAAGACTGTGGTGCAGAAGAACTGATGCACAGAGCAGAAGTTGGAGACTGGGGTCCAGATGGATCATTGCATAGAGAAGATTTTAGAGACTGAGGTGCAGAAAGACTGTTACAGAGAGCAGAGTTTGGAGACTGAGGTGCAGAAGGACAGTTACAGAGATCAGAGTTTGGAGACTTGTGTGCAGAAGGACTGTTACAGAGAGCAGAGGTTGGAGACTGGGGTTCAGATGGATCTTACAGAGAGCAGAGTTTAGAGACTGGAGTGAAAAAGGACTGTTGCAGAGAGCAGATATTTGAGACTGTGATGGACAAGAATCATTGCAGAAAGAAGAGGTTGAAGACTGGAGTGCATAAGGACCTTAAAGAGAGCAGCGTTCAGCGACTAGGGTGCAGGACTGTTGCCGAGAGCAGAGGTTGGAGACTGGGGTGGAGAAAAATCATTGCAGAGAGAAGAGGTTGGAGACTGGGGTTCTGAAGGCCTGTTACAGAGAGCAGAGGTTAGAGACTGGGTTATAAAATTTCTGTTACAGTGAGCAGAGGTTGGAAAATATTCTGCAGAAGGACTTTTACAGAGAGCAATGTTTGGAGACTGGGTTGCAGAAGGGTCTTACGGAGAGCAGAGGTAGTAGACTGAGGTGCAGAAGGATCGTTGCAGAGAGACAAGTTTTTAGACTGAGTTGTTGAAGGACTGTTGAAGAGAGCAGATATTGGAGACTGGTGTGCAGAAGGACTGTTGGAGAGAGCAGAGGTTGGAGACTTGGATGAAGAAGGATCGGTGCAGAGAGCAGAGGTTGGAGACTGTTGTGCAGAAGGACTGTTACAGAGAGCAGAGTTTGGAGACTGGGTTGGAGAACGATCCTACAGAGAGCAGAGGTTAAAGAATCAGGTGCAGAAAGACTGTTACAGAGAATACATTTTGGAGACTGAGGTGCAGAAGTAACGTTGCAGAGTACAGAGTTTGGAGACTGAGGTGCAGAAGGATTGTTACAGAGAGCAGAGTTTGGAGACTGGGGTGCAGAAGGACGGTTGCAGATAGCGGACTTTGGAGACTGGGGTTCAGAAGGACTGATACAGAGAGCAGAGATTGGAGTCTGGGGTGCAGAAAGACCATTACAGAGAGTAGAGAATGGATTCTGCAGTACGGGAGGACTGTTACAGAGAGCAGAGTTTGGAGACTGGGGTGGAGAAGGACTGTAAAAGAGAACTGATGTTGGTAACTAGGGTGCCGAAAGACTGTTGCAGAGAGCAGAGTTTGGAGACCTGGTTTAAGAAGAACTGTTGCGGAGAGCAGAGGTTGGAGACTGGGGTGCAGATGGACTGTTACAGAGAGCAGAGGTTGGAGACAGCGGTGCAGAAGGATCTTACAGAGAGCAGAATTTGGAGACTGAGGTGCAGAAGGACTGTTGTAGAGATCAGAGGTTGGAGACTCGTGTGCAGTAGGATCATTGCAGAGAGCGGAGGTTAAAGACTGGGGTGCAAAAGGATCGTTGCAGAGAGCAGAAGCTGGAGACTTGCGTGCAGAAGGCCTGTTACAGAAAGGAGAGGATGGAGACTGCAGTGCAGAAGGACTGGTAAAGAGAGCAGATTTTGAAGACTGGGTTGCTGAAGGATCTTACAGATAGCAGAGGTTGGAGACTAAGGTGCTGTTGGACTGTTACAGAGAACAGTGGTTAGAGACTGTTGTGCAGAAGGATCGTGGAGAGCAGATGTTTCAGACTGAGGTGCAGAAGGACTGTTACAGAAAGCAGAGGTTGTAAATTAGGGTGCAGAAAGACCGTTACAGGGAGCAGAGGTTGGAGACTACGGTATAGAAGAACTGTTACAGAGAGCAGAGGTGAAATACTTGGGTTCAGAAGGACTGTTACAGAAAGCACAGGTTGGAGACTGAGGTGAAGAAGGATAGACACAGATAGCAGAGGTTGGAGACTGGGGTTAAGAAGGACTGATACAGAAAGCAGAGTTTGGACACTGCGGTGCAGAAGGACCTTTACAGAGAGCAGAGTTTGGAGACTGTGGTGCAGAAGGACTGTTACAGACAGCGGATGTTTGAGACTAGGGTGCAGAAGGATCATTATAGAGAGCAGAGGTTGGAGAATGGGGTGAAGATGGACTTTTACAGAGAGCGTAGGTTTGATACTGGGGTGCAGAAGGAAAGTTGCAGACAGCAGTTTTGAGACTGGGGTTCAGAAGGACTGTTGCTGAAAGCAGAGGTTGGAGACTGAGGTGCAGAAGGACTGACAGAGAAAGCAAATGTTGGAGACTGGGGGGCAGAAAGACCGTTACCGAGAGCAGAGGTTGGAGACTCTGGTACAGAAGGACTGTTATAGAGAGCAGAGTTTGGAGACTGGGGTGCAGAAGGACCGTTACAGAGAGCAGAGGTTGGAGACTGGGGTGTAGAAGGACTGTTTCAGAGAGCAGATGTTAGAGACTTGTTCACAGAAGGATTGTTGCATAGAGCAGAGATTGGAGATTGAGGTACAGAAGAACTGTTGCAGAGAGTAGAGGTTGGAGACTGGGTTGCACAAGGAATATTGCAACGAGCAGAGGTTGGAGACTGGGGTGCAGAAGGATCGTTGCAGAGAGCAGAGTTTGGAGACTGGGGTGCAGATAGACTGATACAGAGAGCAGAGGTTGAAGACTGGGGTTTAGAAGGTCTGTTACAGAGCAGAGTTGGAGACTGGGGTGCAAAAGGATCTTACAGAGAGCAGAGTTTGGAGACTGAGGTGCAGAAGGACAGTTACAGAGATCAGAGTTTGGAGACTGGTGTGCAGAAGGACTGTTACAGAGAGCAGAGTTTGGAGACTGGGGTTCAGATGGATCTTACAGAGAGCAGAGTTTAGAGACTGGAGTGAAAAAGGACTGTTGCAGAGAGCAGATATTTGAGACTGTGATGGACAAGAATCATTGCAGAAAGAAGAGGTTGAAGACTAGAGTGCATAAGGACCTTACAGAGAGCAGCGTTCGGTGACAAGGGTGCAGGACTGTTTCCGAGAGCAGAGGTTGGAGACTGGGGTGGAGAAAAATCATTGCAGAGAGAAGAGGTTGGAGACTGGGGTTCTGAAGGCCTGTTACAGAGAGCAGCGGTTAGAGACTGGGTTGTAAAATTCCTGTTACAGTGAGCAGAGGTTGGAAACTATTCTGCAGAAGGACTTTTACAGAGAGCAAATTTTGGAGACTGGGTTGCAGAAGGGTCTTACGGAGAGCAGAGGTAGTAGACTGAGGTGCAGAAGGATCATTGCAGAGAGAAAAGTTTTTAGACTGAGTTGCTGAAGGACTGTTGAAGAGAGCAGATATTGGAGACTGGTGTGCAGAAGGACTGTTGCAGAGAGCAGAGGTTGGAGACTTGGATGAAGAAGGATCGGTGCAGAGAGCAGAGGTTGGAGACTGTTGTGCAGAAGGACTGTTACAGAGAGCAGAGTTTGGAGACTGGGTTGGAGAACGATCCTACAGAGAGCAGAGGTTAAAGAATCAGGTGCAGAAAGACTGTTACAGAGAATACATTTTGGAGACTGAGGTGCAGAAGTAACGTTGCAGAGTACAGAGTTTGGAGACTGAGGTGCAGAAGGATTGTTACAGAGAGCAGAGTTTGGAGACTGGGGTGCAGAAGGACGGTTGCAGATAGCGGACTTTGGAGACTGGGGTGCAGAAGGACTGATACAGAGAGCAGAGATTGGAGTCTGGGGTGCAGAAAGACCATTACAGAGAGTAGAGGATGGATTCTGCAGTACAGGAGGACTGTTACAGAGAGCAGAGTTTGGAGACTGGGGTGGAGAAGGACTGTAAAAGAGAACTGATGTTGGTAACTAGGGTTCTGAAAGACTGTTGCAGAGAGCAGAGTTTGGAGACTGGGTTTAAGAAGAACTTTTGCGGAGAGCAGAGGTTGGAGACTGGGGTGCAGATGGACTGTTACAGAGAGCAGAGGTTGGAGACAGCGGTGCAGAAGGATCTTACAGAGAGCAGAATTTGGAGACTGAGGTGCAGAAGGACTGTTGTAGAGATCAGAGGTTGGAGACTCGTGTGCAGTAGGATCATTGCAGAGAGCGGAGGTTAAAGACTGGGGTGCAGAAGGATCGTTGCAGAGAGCAGAGGCTGAAGACTTGCGTGCAGAAGGCCTGTTACAGAGAGGAGAGGTTATAGACTGCAGTGCATAAGGACTGGTAAAGAGAGCAGATTTTGAAGACTGGGTTGCTGAAGGATCTTACAGATAGCAGAGGTTGGAGACTAAGGTGCTGTTGGACTGTTACAGAGAGCAGTGGTTAGAGACTGTTGTGCAGAAGGATCGTGGAGAACAGATGTTTCAGACTGAGGTGCAGAAGGACTGTTACAGAAAGCAGAGGTTGTAAATTAGGGTGCAGAAAGACCGTTACAGGGAGCAGAGGTTGGAGACTACGGTATAGAAGAACTGTTACAGAGAGCAGAGGTGAAATACTTGGGTTCAGAAGGACTGTTACAGAAAGCACAGGTTGGAGACTGAGGTGAAGAAAGATAGACACAGATAGAAGAGGTTGGAGACTGGGGTTCAGAAGGACTGATACAGAAAGCAGAGTTTGGAGACTGGGGTGCAGAAGGACCGTTACAGAGAGCAGAGTTTGGAGACTGTGGTGCAGAAGGACTGTTACAGAGAGCGGATGTTTGAGACTAGGGTGCAGAAAGATCATTACAGAGAGCAGAGGTTGGAGACTGGGGTGAAGACGGACTTTTACAGAGAGCATAGGTTTGATACTGGGGTGCAGAAGGAAAGTTGCAGACAGCAGAGGTTGGAGACTGGGGTTCAGAAGGACTGTTGCTGAAAGCAGAGGTTGGAGACTGAGGTGCAGAAGAACTGTTACAGAGAGCAGATGTCGGAGACTGAGGTGCAGAAAGATTTTAACAGAGAGCAGAGGTAGGAGACTGAGGTGCAGGAGATTCGTTTCTGACAGCAGAGTTTTCAGACTGTGGTTCAGAAGGACTGTCGCAGAGACCAGTTGTTGGAGACTGAAGTGTAGAAGGACTGTTGCAGAGAGCAGATTGGAGTCTGGAGTTTAGAATGATCATTGTAGAGAGAAGAGATTGAAGACTGGTGTGCTGAAGGAATGTTACAGACAGCAGAGTTGGGAGACTGGGTTGGTCAAGGATCCCACAGAGAGCAGAGGGTGGAGACTGAAGTGCAGAAGTACTGTTACAGAGAGTATAGGTTGGAGACTTAGGTGCAGAAGGACTGTTGAAGAGAGCAGAGGTTGCAGACTGGGGTGCAGAAGGACTGTTGCAGAGAGCAGAGGTTGGAGACTAAGGTGCGGAAGGACACTTAGAGCAGAAGTTAGAGACTGGGGTGCACAAGGACTGATACAGAAAGCAGAGACTCTAGTATCGGGTGCAGAAAGAACGTTACAGAGAGTAATGGTTGGAGAATGCAGTACAGAAGGACTGTTACAGAGAGCAGAATTTAGAGACTGGGGTGCAGAAGGACTGTTGCAGAGAGCAGACGTTGGAGACTGAGGTGCAGAAGTCCTGTTACATAGAACAGAGGTTGGAGATTGTGGTGCAGAAGAATCGTTGCAAATAGCAGATCTTGGAGACAGGGATGCAGAAGGATCTTACAGAGAGCAGAAGTTGGAGACTGAGGTGCAGAAGGACTGTTGCAGAGATCAGAGGTTGGAGACTGGGGTTCAGTAGGATCATTGCAGAGAGCAGAGGTTTCAGTCTGAGGTGTATAAGGACTGTTACAGGAAGCAGAGGTTGAAAATTGGAGTGCAGAAGGACCGTTAAAGAGAGCAGAGTTTGAAGACTGCGGTTTAGGACTGTTACCGAGAGCAGAGGTTGGAAACTGGGATGCAGAAGGACTCTTACAGGGATCACAAGTTGGAGACTGAGGTGCAGAAGGATGGATACAGAGAACAGAGGTTGGAAACTGGGGTTCAGAAAGGCTGATACAGAAAGCAGAGTTTGGAGACAGGGGTGTTGAATAACCAAAACAGAGAGCAGAGTTTGGACACTGCGGTACAGAAGGACTGTTACAAAGAGCAGATCTCGGAGACTCGGGAGCAGAAAAACTGTTGCTGAGAGAATAGGTTGGAGAATGAGGTGCAGAAGGACTGTTCCAGAGAGCAGAGTTTGGAGCCTGGGGTGCAGAAGGACTGCTACAGAGAGCAGAGTTTGAAGACTTGGGTGCAGAAGGACTGTTACAGAGAGCAGAGGTTGGAGACTGGGGTTCAGATGGATCTTACAGAGAGCAGAGTGTTGAGACTGGGGTGCAAAAGGACTGTTGCAGAGAGCATATGTTGGAGACTGGGGTGGAGACGAATCGTTACAGAGAGAAAAGGTTGGAGACTGGGGTGCAGAAGGCCTGTTACACCGAGCAGAGGTTGGAGACTGGGTTGCAGAAGTCCTGTTATAGAGAGCAGAAGTTGGCGACTGTTGTGCAGAAGGACTGTTACAGAGTGCAGAGTTTAAAGACTGGGTTGCAGAAGGATCAAACAGAGGGCAGAGTTGAGAGACTGAGATGCAGAAGCACTGTTACAAACAGCAGAGGTAGTAGAATGGTGTGCACAAGGGTCGTTGCACAGAGCAGAGTTTTCAGACTCAGGTACAGAATAACTGTTGCAGAGAGCAGATGTTAGAGCCTGGCGTGCAGAAGGACTGTTGCAGAGAACAGAGGTTGGAGACTGAGGTGCGGAAGTCCTGTTACAGAGAGCAGAGTTTGGAGACTCGGGTGCTGAAGGACAGTTTCTGCGAGCAGAGGTTAAATACAGGGGTGCCTAAGGATCTTACAGAGAGCAGAATTTGGAGACTGAGTTGCAGAAGGACTGTTGCAGAGATCAGAGGTTGGAGTCTGTGGTGCAGAAAGACCGTTACAGAGAGCAGATGTTGGATACTGAAGTACAGGAGGATTGTTACAGAGAGCAGTTGTTGAAGACTGGGGTGCAGAAGTACTGTAGCAGAGAGCAGATATTGGTAACTAGGGTGCAGAAGGACTGTGGCAGAGAGCAGCGTTTGGACACTAGGCTGCAGAATGACTCTTGCGGAGAGCAGAGGTTGGAGACTGGGGTGCAGAAGGACTGTTACAGAGAGCAGAGTTTGGAGACAGGGGTGCAGAAAGATCTTACAGAGAGCACAATTTGGAGACTGGGGTGCAGAAGGACTGTTGCAGAGATCAGAGGTTGGAGACTCGGGTGCAGTAGGATCATTGCAGAGAGCAAAGGTTGAAGACTGGGCTTCAGAAGGATCGTTGCAGAGAGCAGAGGATGGAGAGTGGGGTGCAGAAGGCCTGCTATAGAGAGCAGAATTTTGAGACTGCAGTGCAGAAGGCCTGTTACACAGAGGAAAATTTGGAGACTGGGGTGCAAAAAAACTGTTACAGAGAGCATAGTTTGGAGACTGTTTTGCTGAAGGAACTTACAGAGAGCACATGTTGGTGACTGTGGTGCAGGTGGACAGTTACAGAGAGTAGTAGTTGGAGAATGGGGTGCAGAAGAATCGTGGAGAGCAGAGATTTCAGACTGAGGTGCAGAAGTACTGTTACAGACGGTAGAGGTTGGAGACTTGAGGTGTAGAAGGACTGTTATAGAGAGCAGAGTTTAGAGACTGACTTGCAGAAGGACTGTTACAGAAAGCACAGTTTGAAGACTGAGGTGCAGAAGAATAAATACAAAGAGCAGAGTTTAAAGACTGGGGTTCAGAAAGACTGATTAAAAAAGCAGAGGTTGGAGACTGGGTTGCAGAAGGAATGTTTCAGAGAGCAGATTTCAGAGACTGAGGTGCAGATGGACTGTTACAGAGAGGAGAGGTTGGAGACTGGAGTGTAGAAGGACAGTTATAAAGAGCAGAGTTTGGTGACTGGGTTCCTGAAGGACCTTACAAAGAGCAGAGTTTGGAGACTGAGGTGCAGGTGGACTGTTACAGAGAGCAGAGGTTGGAAACTGAGGTGTAGAAGTAGTGTTAGAAAGAGCAGAGTTTGGAGACTGAGGTGCAGAAGGACTGTTACAGAAAGCAGATGTTGGAAATTGGGGTGCAGAAGGACCGTTACAAACACCAGAGTTTGGAGAATGCGGTATAGAAAAACTATTACAGAGAGCACAGGTTGGAGACTAGGGTGTAGAAGGAAAGTTACAGAGAGCACAGGTTAAAGACTGAGGTGCAGAAAGATAGACACAGAGAGCAGAGTTTTGAGACTGGTGTTCAGAAGGACTGATAAAGAAAGCAAAGTTTGGAGACTGGGTTGCCGAAGGACTGTTACAGAGATCAGATATTGGAGACTGGGGAGCAGAAGGACTGTTGCAGAGGACAGAGTTTGGAGACTGGGGTGCTGCAGGACACATGCAAAAAGCAGATGTTAAAGACTGTTTTGGAGAAAGAATGTTACAAAGAGCAGAATTTGGAAACTGGATTGCAGATGGATCTTACAGAGAGCAGACGTTGGAGACTCTGGTGCAGAAGGACTCTTCCAGACAGTAGAGGTTGGAGACTGGAGTCCAGAAAGATTGTTGCAGAAAGCAGAGTTTGAGGACTGGAGTGCAGAAGTATGGTTCCCGAGAGCAGAGGTTGGAGACTGGGGTGCAGAAGGACTGTTGCAGAGAGCAGAGGTTGGAGACTGGAGTGCAAAAGGACTGTTAAAGAGAGTAGAGGTAGGAGACTGAGGTGCAGAAGGACTGTTTCAGAGAGCAGACGTTGGAGATGTGGCTGCAGAAGGACTGTTGCAGAGAGCAGAGTTTGGAGAATGTGTTGCAAAAGTACTGTTGCAGAGAGCAGATGTTGGAGACTGTCCTGCAGAAGGAATGTAGCAGAGACCATATGTTGGAGACTGGGGTGCAGAAGGACTGTTACAGAGAGCAGATTTTGGAGACCGGGGTTCAGATAGATCTTACAGAGAGCAGAGTTTGGAGACTGGGGTTCAAAAGGACTGTTTCAGAGAGCAGAGGTTGGAGACTGGGGGGAGAATAATCGTTGCAGAGAGAAAAGTTTGGAGAATGTGGTGCAGAAGGCCTGTTTCAGAGAGCAGAGTTTGGAGACTGGCTTGCAGAAGTCCTGTTACCTAGAGCAGAGTTTGGAGACTGTTGTGCAGAAGGACTGTTACAGAGTGCAGAGTTTAAAGATTGGGTTGTAGAAGCATCTTACAGAGAGCAGAGTAATGAGAATGAGGTGCAAAGGACTGTTACAGAGAGCAGAAGTAGGAGACTGGGGTGCAGAAGGGTCTTTGCAGAGAGCAGAGTTTTAAGACTGAGGGGCAGAAGGACTCCTGCAGAGAGTAGATATTGGAGACTGGGGTGCAGAAGGACTGTTGAAGACATCATAGGTTGGAGACTTTGGTGAAGAAGGATCGTAGCAGAGAGCAGAGGTTGGAGACTGGTGTGCAGAAACACTGTTACAGAGAGAAGAGTTTGGAGACTGGGTTGCAGAAGACTCTTAGAGAGAGCAGAGGTTGCAAACTGAGGTGCAGAAGGACTTTTACAGAGTGTAGAGTTTGGAGACTGATTTGTAGAAGGACCCTTGCAGAGAACAGGGTTTGGAGACTGAGGTGCAGAATGATTGTTACAGAGATCAGAGGTTGGAGACTCTGGTGCAGAAGGACTCTGCAGAGAGCAGACGTTGGAGACTGGTGTCCAGAAGGATCATTGCAGGAAGCAGAGTTTGGACACTGGAGTGAGAAGTACTGTTGCAGAAAGCAGATGTTTGAGACGGGGTTCAGAAGGACTGTTGGCAGAGAGCAGAGTTTGGAGAATGTGGTGCAGAAGGACTGTTTAAGAGAGCAGAGGTTGGAGACTGAGGTTCAGAAAGACTGTTATAGAGAGTAGAGGTTGGAGACTGGGGTGCAGAAGGAATGTTACAGAGATCAGAGGTTGGAGAGTGGGGTTCAGATGGATCTTACAGAGCCAGAGATTTGAGAGTGTGGTGCAAAAGGACTGTTGAACAAGAAGAGGTTGGATACTGGTATAGAGAAGAATCGTTGCAGAGAGAAGATTTTGGAGATTCGGGTGCAGAACGCCTGTTATAGAGAGCAGATTTTTGAGACTTGTTGCAGAAGTCCTGTTACAGAGAGCAGAGGTTGGAGACTGTTGTGCAGAAGGACGGTTACATAGTGCAGAGTTTAAAGACTGGTTTACAGAAGTATTTTACAAAGAGCAGAGTTGGGAGAATGAGGTGCAGAAGGACTGTTACAGGCAGCAGAGGTAGGAGACTGGGGTGCAGAAAGTTCATTGAAGACAGCAGAGTTTTCAGACTGAGGTGCGGAAGGACTGTTGCAGAGAGCAGTTTTTGGAGACTGGGGTGCAGAAGGACTGTTGCAGAGAGCAGAGGTTGGAGACTGGGGTTAAGAGCGATGGTTGCAGAGAGAAGAGTTTGGAGACTCGTGTGAAGAAGGACTGTTACAGAGAGCAGATTTTGGAGACTGGGGTGCAGAAGGACTGTTGCAGAGAGCAGAGGTTGGAGACTGAGGTACGGAAGTCCTGTTAAAGAGAGCAGAGTTTGGAGCTTGGATGCAGAAGGACTCTTGCAGAGAACAGAGGTTTGATACTGGGGTGAAGATGGATCTTACAGAGTGCAGAATTTGGAGAATGAGGTGCAGAAGGACTGTTGGGGAGATCAGAGGTAGTAGACTGGGGAGCAGTAGGATCATTGCAGAGAGCAGAGGTTGCAGACTGGGGTGCAGAAGGATCGTTGCACAGTGTAGGTTTTGGAGACTGGGGTGCAGAAGGCCTGCTACAGAGAGAAGAGTTTGGAGACTGGCATGCAAAAGGCCTGTTATAGAGAGGAGCGTTTGGAGACTGGAGTGCAGAAGGCCTGTTATAGAGAGCAGAGTTTGGAGACTGGGATGTTAAAGAATCTTACACAGAGCAGAGTTTGGAGACTACTTGCAGGTTGATTGTTACAGAGAGCAGTGTTTGGAGACTGGGGTACAGAAGGATCGTGCAGAGAGCAGAGGTTTGAGACTGAGAGGCGGTTGGACTGTTACACAGAGCAGAGGTTGGAGACTCAGGTGTAGACGGACTGTTACAGAGAGCAGAGTTTGGAGACTGAGGTGTAGAATAATAGATACAGAGAGCAGAGGTTTGAGACTGGGTTTTAGAAGGATCTACAGAGAGCAGAGGTTGGAGAGTGAAATGCAGAAGGACTGTAACAGAGAGTAGAGTTTGGAGACTGAGGTGCAGAAGGACCGTTGCAGAGAACAGAGTTTGGAGACTGATGTGCAGAAGGATTGTTAAATAGAGCAGAGTTTGGAGACTGGGGTACAGAAGGACTGTTGCAGAGAGCAGAGGTTGGAGACCGGGGTGAATAAGGACTGTTCCAGAGAGCAGAGGATGGGACTGGTCTGCAAAAGGAATGTTGCAGAGAGCAGATGTTGGAGACTGCATTGCAGAAGGCATCTTAGAGAGAGCATAAGTTGGAGACTGGGGTGCAGAAGGACTGTTGCAGAGAGCAGAGGTCTTAGACTGAAGTGCAAAATTTTGTTACATAGAGCAGAGGTTGGACACTGGGGTGCAGAAGGATAGTTGCAATAAGCAGAGCTTGGAGTCAGGGGTGCAGAAGGATCTTATAGAGAGCAGAATTTGGAGACTGAGTTGCAGAACGACTGTTGCAGAGATCAGAGGTTGGAGACTGTGGTGCAGTAGGATCATTGTAGAGAGCAGTGGTTGGAGACTGCGGTGCAGAAGGATCGTTGCAGAGAGCAGAGGTTGGAGACTGGGGTGCAGAAGGCCTGTTACAGAAAGGAGAGGTTGGAGACTGGGGTGCAGAAGGACTGATATAGAGAGCAGAGTTTGGAGACTGAGTTCCAGAAAAATCTTACAGAGATCACATGTTGGAGGCTGAGGTGCAGGTGGACTGTTACAGAGAGCAGTGCTTGGAGACTGGGGTGCAGAAGGATCGTGTAGAGAGCAGAGTTGTCAGACTGAGGTGCAGATAGACTGTTACAGAGAGCAGACTTTGGAGACTGAGGTGCAGAAGGATAGATACAGAGAGCAGAGGTTGGTGACTTGGTTTTAGAAGGATCCTACAGAGAGCAGAGTTTTGAGACTGGGGTGCAGAAGGACTTTTGCAGAAAGCAGAGGTTTGAGACTGGGGTGAAGAACGACTGATGCAGAGAGAAGAGGATGGAGACTGGGTTTCAGAAGGAATGTTGCAGAGAGGAGAGGTTGAAGACTGTGGTGCAGTAGGACTCTTAGAGAGAGCATAAGTTGGAGACTGGGGTGCAGAAGGACTGTTGCAGAGAGCAGAGGTTGGAGATTGAGGTGCAAAATCCTGTCACATAGAGCAGAGGTTGGACACTGGGGTGCAACAGGATCCTTGAAATAAGCCGAGCTTGGAGACAGGGGTGCAGATGGATCTTACAGAGAGCAGAATTTGGAGACTGAGTTTCAGAAGGACTCTTGCAGAGATCAGAGGTTGGAGACTGGGGTGCAGTAGGATCATTGCAGAGAGTAGAGGTTGCAGACTGGGGTGCAGAAGGATCGTTGAAGAGAGCAGAGGTTGGAGACTGGGGTGCAGAAGACCTGCTACAGAGAGCAGAGTTTTGAGACTGGCGTGCAGAAGGCCTGTTACAGAGAGGAGAGGTTGGAGACTGGGGTGTAGAAGGACTGTTATAGAGAGCAGAGTTTGGAGACTGAGTTCCTGAAGCATCTTATAGAGAGCAGAGTTCGGCGACTGAGGTGCAGGTGGACTGTTACAGAGAGCAGTGGTTGGAGACTGGGGTGCAGAAGTTTCATGCAGAGAGAAGAGGTGTCAGACTGAGGTGCATATGGACTGTTACAGAGAGCAGATTTTGGAGACTGAGGTGTAGAAGGACTGTTACAGAGAGCAGAGTTTGGATACTGAGGTGCAGATGGACTGTTACAGAAAAAAGTGTTTGGAAATTGGGGTGAAAAAAAACCGTAAGAAAGACCAGAGTTTGGAGACTGCGGTATAGAAAAACTGTAACAGAGAGTAGAGGTTGGAGACTGAGGTGCAGAAGGATAGATACAGAGAGCAGAGGTTTGAGACTGGGGTTCACAAGGGCTGATACAGAAAGCAGAGTTTGAAGACAGGGGTGCAGAAGGACCGTTCCAGAGAGCAGATGTTGGAGACTGGGGAGCAGAAGGACTGTTGCAGAGGAAAGAGGTTGGAGACTGGGGTGTTTCAGGACATTTGCAAAAAGCAGAGGTTAAAGAATGGGATGAAGAAGGAATGTTACCGAGAGCAGAGTTTGGATACTAGAGTACAGAAGGATCTTACAGAGAGCAGAGGTTGGATACTTTGGTGCAGAAGGACTGTTGAAGAGAGCAGAGGTTGGAGACTGGGGTGGAGAAGGACTGTTGCAGAGAGCAGAGGTTGGAGACTGGGGTGCAGAAGGATTGTTGCAGAGAGCAGAGTTTGGAGACTGGAGTGCAGAAGGACTGTTGCAAAGAGCAGAGGTTGGAGACTGACGTGCAGAAGTCTTGTTACATAGAGCAGAGTTTGGAGACTGAGGGGCATAAGGATTGTTACAGAGAGCAGACTTTTCAGACTGTGGTGCAGAAGGACTGTTGCAGAGAGAAGAGGTTGGAGACTGGGGTGCAGAAGGACTGTTGAAGAGAGCAGAGTTTGGAGACTGGGGTGCAGAAGGACTGATACAGAAAGCAGAGATTGGATTCTGGGCTGCAAAAAGACGTTTACAGAGAGCAGAGTTTGAAGACTTCAGTATAGAAGGACTTTTGCAAGAGCAGAGGTTGGAGACTGAGGTGCAGAAGGATAGACACAGAGAACAGAGTTTGAAGACTGGGGTTCAGAAAGACTGATACAGAAAGCAGGGTTTGGAGACTGATGTGTAGAAGGACTGTAACAGAGATTAGAGTTTGGAGACTCAGGTGCAGAAGGACTGTTACAGGAAGCAGAGTTGTGAAATTGGGGTGCAGAAGGACTTTTACAGAGAGCAAATGTTGGAGACTGTGTTGGAGAAGAATCATTGAAGAGAGAAAAGTTTGGAGACTGTTGTGCAGAAGGACTCTTACAGAGTGCAGAGTTTAAAGACTTGGTTTCAAAAGGATCTTACAGAGAGAAATGTTTGGAGACTGAGGTGTAGAAGGACTGTTAGAGAGAGCAGAGGTAGGAGATTGAGGTGCAGAAGGACTGTTACAGAGAGCAAAGTTTAGATACAGGGGTGCAGAAGCACCTTACAGAGAGCAGAATTTTGAGACTGAGGTGCAGAAGGACTGTTGCAGAGATCAGAGGTTGGAGAGTGGGGTGCATTTGGATCATTGCAGAGAGCTGATGTTGGAGACTGAGGCACCGAAAGATCGTTGCAGAGAGCAGATTTTGGAGACTGGCGTGCAGAAGGCCTGCTACAGAGAGAAGAGTTGGGAGACTGGCTTGCAGAAGGCCTGTTACAGAGAGGAGAGGTTGGAGACTGAGGTGCAGGTGGACTGTTACAGAGAGCAGTGTTTGGAGACTGGGGTGCAGAAGGATCGTGCAGAGAGCAGAGGTTTGAGACTGAGCGGTGGTTGGACTGTTACACAGAGCAGAGGTTGGAGGCTGAGGTGTAGAAGGACTGTTACAGAGAGCAGAGTTTAGAGACTCAGGTGCAGAAAGACTGTTATACAGAGCAGTGTTTGGTGACTGGGTTCTTGAAGGATCTTACCGAGAGCAGAGGTTGAAGACTGAGGTGCAGGTGGACTGTTACAGAGAGCAGAGGTTTGAGACTGAGGTTTAGAAGGACTGTTACAGAGAGGAGAGTTTGGAGACTCAGGTGCAGAAGGACTGTTACAGAAAGCAGAGTTTCGAAATTTGGCTGCAGAAGGACCATTACAGAGAGCAGAGGTTGGAGACTGCGGTATAGGTCTGGTACCGAGAGCAGAGTTTGGAGACTGGGGTGCAAAAGGACTCTTACTTAGAGCACAGGTTGGAGACTGAGGTGCAGAAGGATAGATACAGAGAACAGAGGTTGGAGACTGGGGTTCAGACAGACTGATACAGATAGCAGAGATGGAGACTGGGGTGTAGAAGGATCATACAAAGAGCAGAGGTTGGAGACTGCAGTACAGAAGGACTGTTACAGAGAGCAGATCTCGGAGTCTGGGTCACAGTAAAACTGTTGCAGAAGACAGAGGTTGGAGACTGGGGTGGAGAAGGAATGTTAGAGATAGCAGAGTTTGGAAACTGGGGTGCAGAAAGATCTTACAGAGAGCAAAGGTTGGAGATTGATGTGTAGTTGGATTCTCACAGAGAGCAGAGTTTGGAGACTGTGGTGCAGAAGTACTGTTGAAGAGATCAGATGTTGGTAACTAGGGTGCAGACAGACTGTTGCAGAGAGTAGAGTTTGGAGACTGGGGTGCAGAAGGACTGTTGCAGAGAGCAGAGTTTGGACACTGGGGTGCAGAAGGACTGTTGCAGAGAGCAGACGTTGGATACTGGAATTAAGAAGGATCATTGCAGAGAGCAGAGTTTTGAGACTGGTGTGCAGAAAGACTGTTAGAGAGAGTAGAGTTTGGAGACTTGGTTTTAGAAGGATGCTACAGAGAGCAGAGGTTGGAGACTGAAGTGCAGAAGGACTGTTAAACAGAGTAGAGTTTGGAGACTGAGGTGCAGAAGTACCCTTGATGAGAACAGAGTTTGGAGACTGAGGTGCAGAAGAAATGCTACAGAGAGCAGAGTTTGGAGACTGTTGTGCAGAAGAACTGTTGCAGAGAGCAGAGTTTGGAGACTGAGTTGCAGAAGGACTGTTGCAGAGAGCAGAGGTTGGAGACTGGGGTGCAGAAGGACTGTTGCAGAGAGCAGAGTTTGGAGACTGTGGTGCACAAGGACTGTTGCAGAGAGCAGAGGTTGGAGACTGAGGTGCAGAAGTCTTGTTACATAAATCAGAGTTTGGAGACTGAGGTGCAGAAGTCCTGTTAATTAGAGCAGAGTTTGGAGACTGTGGTGCAGAGGGATCGTTGAAAGGAGCAGAGCTTGGAGACAGGGGTGCAGAAGGATCTTACAGAGAGCAGAATTAGAGACTGAGGTGCAGAAGGACTGTTATAGAGAGCACAGTTTGGAGACTGGTTTACTGAAGGATCTTACAGAGATCAGAGGTTGGAGACTCAGGTGCAGAAGGTCTTTTACAAAGAGAAAAGTTTGGAGATTGAGGTGTAGAAGCACTCTTACAGAGAGCAGAGTTTGGAGACTCAGGTGCAGAAGGACTGTTACAGATTGTAGAGTTTGGAAATTTGGGTGCAGAAGGACCGTTAAAGAGAGCAGAGTTTGTAGACTGCGGTATAGAAAAACTGTTACAGAAAGCAGAGGTTGGAGACTGGGGTGTAGAAGAAATGAAACAGAGAGCACAGGTTGGAGACAAAAGTACAGAAGGAGAGATACAGAGAGCAGAGACTGGAATTCTGAAGGACTGATACAGAAAGCAGAGTTTGGAGACTGGGGTGAAAGAAGACCGTTATGGAGAGCAGAGGTTGGAGACTGCGGTACAGAAGGACTGTTACAGAAAGCAGATGTTGGAGACTGGGCAGCAGAAGGACTGTTTCAGAGGACAGAGGTTGGAGACTGGGGTGCCGCTTTACACCTGCAGAAATCAGAGTTTAAAAACTGGGTTTGAGAATGAATGTTATAGAGAGCAGAGTTTGGAAACTGGAGTGCAGAAGGATCTTACAGAGACAAGATTTTGGAGACTGTGGTGCAGAAGGACTGTTACAGAGAGCAGAGGTTGGAGACTGGGGTCCAGAAGGATCGTAGCAGAGAGCAGAGTTTGGAGACTGGGGTGCAGAAGGCATGTTGCAGAGAGCAGAGGTTGGAGACTGGGGTGCAAAGGAACTGTTGCAGAGAGCAGAGGTTGCAGACTGGAGTGCAGAAGGAATGTTGCAGAAAGCAGATGTTGGAGACTGAGTTGCAGAAAGACTGTTACAGAGAGCAGAGTTTGGAGACTGGGTGCTGAAGGACTGGTACAGAGAGTAGAGGTTGGAGACTGTGTTGCAATAGGACTGTTGCAGAGAGCAGACTTTGGAGACTGGGGTTCAGATGGATTTTACAGAGAGCAAAATTTGTAGACTGAGGTTCAGAAGGACTGTTGCAGAGATCAGAGGTTTTAGAAAGGGGTTAAGAAAAATCATTGGAGAGCGCAGATTTTGAAGACTGTGGTGCTGAAGGCCTGCTACAGAGAGCAGAGATTTGGTATGAGGTGCAGAAAGACTGTTACAGAAAGCAGAGTTTGGAAATTGGGGTGCAGAAGGACCATTACAGAGACCAGAGTTTGGAGACTGCGGTATAGAAAAATTGTTAAAGAGAGCAGAGTTTTGAGACTGGGGTGCAGAAAAACTGTTACAGAGAGCAGAGTTTGGAGACTGGGGTGCAGAAGGATTATTGCAGAGCACAGAATTTTTAGACTGAGGTGCAGAACGACTGTTGCAAAGAGCAGTTGTTGGAGACTTGGGTGCAGAAGAACTTTTACAGAGAGCAGACGTTGGGGACTGGGGTGAAGAAGGATCGTTGTAGAGAGCAGAGGTTTGAGACTGGTTTACGAAAGGACTGATACAGAGAACAGAGGTTGGAGACGGGGGTGCAGAAGGCCTGTTACAGAAGAGTTTGGAGAAAGGGTGCAGAAAAATCTTACACAGAGCAGAGGTTGGAGACTGAGGTGCAGAAAGACTGTCACAGAGAGTAGAGGTTGGAGACTGAGGTACAGAAGGATTGTTAAAGAGAGCATATATTGGAGACTGGGGTGCAAAAGGACTGTTTCAGATAGCAGAGGTTGGAGACTAAGGTGTAAAAGGACTGTTGGAGAGAGCAGAGTTTGGAGACTGCAGCAGAAAAAATGTTGCAGAGAGCAGAGTTTGGAGACTGAGATGCAGGAGTGTTATTGAGATCACAGGTTAGAGACTGGGGTGCAGAAGGACTGATAGAGAAAGCAGAGGTTGGAGACTGTCGTGCAGAAAGACAATTACAGAGAGCAGACTTTGGAGACCGCAGTACAGGAGGCCTGTTGCAGAGAGCAGAGGTTGAAGACTGCGGTTAAGAAGGACTGTTTCAGAGTACAGATGGTGGAGACTGGGGTGCAGAAGAACTGTTGCAGAGATAAGAGGTCGGAGACTGGGGTGCAGAAGAACTGTCGCAGAGAGCAGAGGTTGGAGACTGAGGGGCAGAAGTAATGTTACAGAGAGCAGAGGTTGGAGACAGGCATGCAGAAGTACTGATACAGAGAGCAGAGGTTGGAAACTGTGGTGCAGAAGGACCGTTAGAGAGAGCAGAGTTTGGAGACTGCAGTACAGAAAGACTGTTACAGTGAGGATGCATTGGAGACTAGGGTGGAGAAGGACTGTTCCAGAGAGCAGATGTTGGAAACTGTGGTTAAGAATGAATGTTGCAGAGAATAGAGATTAGAGAATGGGGTGTAGAAGCACAGTTGCAGAGAGCAGGGGTTGGAAACTGAGGTGTAGAAGGAGTGTTACAGAGAGCAGAGTTTGGAGACTAGGGTGCAGAAGGATCTTACAGAGAGCCGAGGTTGGAGACAGGGGTGCAGAAGTACTTTTGCAGAGAGCAGAAGTTGGAGACTGAGGTGCAGAAGGACTGTAATTGAGAAGAGGTTGGAGATAGGAAGAAAAAAGATTGTTACAGAGAACAGAGGTTGGAGACTGAGGTGCAGCAATACCCTTGCAGAAAGCAGAGGTTGGAGACTGTGGTGGAGAAGAAATGTTACTGGGAGCAGAGTTTTGAAACTGTGGTACAGAAAAATATTACAGAGTTCAGGTTGGAGACAGGGATTCAGAAGGACTGTTGCATAGAGAAGTTGTTGGAGACTGGGGTGCAGAAAGATCGTTGCAGACAGCAGAGGTTAGAGACTGGGGAGCATAAGGACTGTTACAGAGAGAAGAGTTTGGAGACTGAGGTGCAGAAGAATCGTTGCTGAGAGCAGAGGTTGGAGACTGAGGTGCAAAAGGACTGTTACAGAGAGTAGAGGTTGGAGACTGGGTGCAGAATAAGTGTTGTAGAGAACAGATGTTGGAGACTGGGGTGCAGAAGGAGCATTGCAGAAAGCAGAGGTTGGAGACTGGGTTTCAGAAAGATCTTACAGAGAGAAGAATTCGGACACTGAGGTTCAGAAGGACTGTTTCAGAGAGCAGAGGTTGGAGATTGGGACGCAGAAGGACTGTTGCAGAGAGCAGAGGTTTGAGTCTGAGGTGCAGAAAGTCTGTTACAGAGAGCAGAGGTTAGAGACCGGGGTGCAGAAAGACTATTGAAGAGAGCAGAGGTTGCAGAGTGAGGTTCAGAAGGACTGCTGTAGAGAACAGAGGTTGGAGACTCGGGTGCAGAAGGACCATTGCAGAAAGCAGAGGTTGGAGACAGGGTTTCAGAAGGATCTTACAGAGAGCAGAGGTTAGACACTGAGGTGCAGAAGCACTGTTGAAGAGATAGAGGTTGGAGTCTGACGTGCAGAAAGAAAGTTACAGAGAGCAGAGGTTGGAGACTGGGATTAAGAAAAACTGATACAAAAAGCAGAGTTTGGAGACTGGGGAGCAGAAGGATCCTTACAGTGAGCAGAGTTTGGAGACTGCAGTACAGAATGACTGTTAAAGAGAGAAGAGGTTGGAGACTGGGGTCGAGATGGACTATGGCAGAGAACAGATTTTAAAGACTGGGGTGCAGAAGAACTGTTACAGAGAGAAGAGGTTGGAGATTGGGTTTAAATGGCCTGTTACACAGCTCAGAGTTTGGAGACTGGAGTGCAGAAGGACTGTTGCAGAGAGCAAGGATGAAGACTGGGGTGCAGAAGAACTGTTGCAGAGAGCAGAGTTTTCACAGTGAGGTTCAGAAGCACTTTTACAGAGAGCAGAGTTTGGAGACTGTGTTGCAGAAGGACTGATACAGAAAGCAGAGGTTGAGGATTGGAGTGAAAAAGGACCCTTAAAGAGAATAGAGGTTAAAGACTGTGGTACAGAAGAACTGTTGTGGAGAACAGAGATTGGAGACTTCTGTGCAGAGGGACCATTGCAGAGAGCAGAGTTTGGAGACTGGGGTGCAGAAAGAATGTTACAGAGAGAAGAGTTTGGACACTGGGGTGCAGAAGGATCTTACAGAGAGGAGTTTGGAAACTCGGGTGCAGAAGGAGTGTTGCAGAGAGCAGAGTTTGGAGCCTTGGGTGCAGAAGGATCGTTGCAGAGAGCAGAGTGTGGAGACTGGGGTACCGAAGAACTGTTACAGAGAGAAGAGTTTGAAGACTTGGGTGCAAACGGCCTGTTACACAGATCAGAGTTGGGAGACTGGGGTGCAGAAGGACTGTTACAGAAAGCAGAGTTTGGAGACTGGTTTTCAAAAAGATCTTACACAGAGAAGAGGTTGGAGACTGAGGTGCAGAAGGAGTGTTACAGAGAGTAGATGTAGTATTGGAGACTGGTTTTCAAAAAATCTTACACAGAGAAGAGGTTGGAGACTGAGGTGCAGAAGGACTGTTACAGAGAGTAGATGTAGTAGACTGAGGTGCAGCAAGACCGTTTCCGAGAGCAGGGTTTGGAGACTGAGGTGCAGAAGAACTGTGGCAGAGAGAAAAGATTGGAGACTTAGGTGTAGAAAGACTCTTGCACAGAGAAGAGGTTGGAGATTGGGGTGCAGAAGGACTGTTGCAGAGAACAGAATTTGGAGACTGAGGTGCAGAAGGACTGTTACAGAGAGCAGAGCTTGGAGACTTGAGTGTATAAGGACTGATACAGAAAGCAGAGGTCTGAGACTGGCGTGCAGAAGAACCATTACAGAGAGAAGTGTTTGGAAACTGTAGTACAGAAGGACTGTTACAGAGAGCAGAGGTTGGAGACTGGGGTGGAGAAGAACTTTTGCAAAGATCAGATGTTGGAGACTGGGGTGCAGTAGGACTGTTGCAGAGAGTAGAGGTTGGAGATTGGGGTGTAGAAGAACTGTTGCAGAGAGTAGAGTTTGGAGACTGGGGTGCAGAAGGATCGTTGCAGAGAGGAGAGGTGGGAGACTGAGGTGCAGAAAGATTGTTACAGAGTGCAGAGGTAGGATACTGGGGTGCAGAAGGTTGACCGAGAGAGCAAAGGTTGGAGACTGGTGTGGAAAAGTCCTGTAACAGAGAGCAGAGTTTGGAGACTGAGGTGCTGAAGGATCGTTACAGAGAGAAGAGTTTGGAAATTTAGGTGCAGAAGGACTATTACAGAGAGCAGAGTTTGGAGATTGGGGTGCAGAAAAACTGATACAGAGGGCAGAGGTTGGAGACTGGGGTGCAGAAGGCCTGTTACAAAGAGCAGAGGTATGAGAATGAGATGCATAAGAATTGTTACTAAGAGCAAAGTTTGGAGACTGAGGTTCAGAAGGACAGTTAGAGAGAGCACAGTTTGGAGACTGTGGTGAAGAAGAAATGTTGCAGAGAGCAGAGGTTGGAGACTGGGGTGCAGAAAGACTGTTACAGAGAGCAGAGTATGGAAAGTGCGGTACAGAAGGACTGTTACAGACAGTAGAGCTTGGAGACTGGGGTGCAGAAGGAATGACACAGAGAGTACAGTTCGAAAACTGGGGTGCAGAAGAATAATATAGAGACCAGATGTTGGGGACTGGGGTGCAGAAGGACTCTTGCAGAGAGCAGACTTTGGAGACTGGGGTTCAGAAGGATCGTTGCAGAGAGTAGTGGTTGGAGACTTGGGTGTAGAAGGACTGTTGCAGAGAGCAGATGTTTGAGAGTGGGGTGAAGAAGGACTGTTGCAGAGAGCAGAGGTTGGAGACTGAGGTGCAGAAGGACTGTTAGAGAGAGTAGAGGTTGGAGACTGGGGTGCAGAAGGACCCTTACTGAGAGCAGAGTTTGAGACTGCGGTATAGAAGAACTGTTATTGAGAGCAGAGTTTGGAGAATAGGGTGCAGAAAGACTATTGCAAAGAAAAGTGTTTGGAGACTGGGGTGCAGAAAAAATGTTGCAGAGCGCAGATGTTGGAGACTGAGGTGCAGGGGGTGGTTGCAGAGAGAAGAGGAAGAAGACTGGGGTGCAGCAGGTCTTTTACAATGAGCAGAAGTTGGAGACTGGGGTGAAGAAGAATCATAGCAGAGAGCAGACTTTGGAGACTGATGTGCAGAAGAATCCTTGCAGAGAGCAGAGTTTTGAGACTGTGGTGCAGAACGATATTTATAGAGAGCAGAGGATTAAGACTGGGGTGCAGAAGAAAATTTACAGAGAGCACAGATGGAGACTGGGGTTCAGAAGAAATGCTGCAGAGAGCAGAAGGTGGAGACTGCGGTGCAGAAGGACTTTTGCAGAGAGCAGAGGTTGCAAACTGGGGTGCAGAAGAACTGATACAGAAAGCAGTTACTGGAGACTGGGGTGCAGAAGTACCGTTACAGAGAACAAAGCTTGGAGACTGCGGTACAGAAGGACTTTAACTGAGAGCAGATGTTGGAGACTGTGGGGCAGAAGGACTGATGCAGATAACGGAGGTTGGACTGGGGTGCAGAAGGACCATTGCAAAAAGCAGAGTTTTCAGACTGAGGTGCAGAAGGATAGTTAGAAAGTAGAGCTAGGATACTGGGGTGCAGAAGGAATGTTGCAGAGAGCAGAAGGTGAAGACTGAGGTGCAGAAGGAATTTTGCAGAGAGCAGAGGTTGGAAACTGGGGTGCAGAAGGACTGTTACAGAGAGCAGAGTTTGGAGACTGGGGTGCAGAATAACTGATATGGAAAAAAAGTGTTTTGAACCTGGGGTGCAGAAGGACTGTTGCAGAGAACAGAGGTTGGATTCTGGGGTTCAGTAGGACTGTGAAGAGAGCAGAGGTTGGAGACTGAGGTGCAGAAGGACTGTTATAGAGAGCAAAGTTTGGAATCCGGGATGAAGAAGGATCTTACAGAGAGAAGAGGTCGGAGACTGGGATGCAGAAGGACCATTGCAGAGAGCAGAGGTTGGAGACTGAGGTGCAGAAGGATCATTGCAGAGAGAAGAGGTTGGAGACTGGGGTGCATTAGGCCTGTTAGAGAGAGCAGAGTTTGGAGTCTGGGGTGCAGAAGACCTGGTAGAGAGAAAAGGTTGAAGACTTGTGTGCAGAAGGACTGTTACAGATAGCACAGTTTGGAGACTGGGGTGCAGAAGGATCGTTGCAGAGTTCAGAGTTTTCAGACTGAGGCTTAGAAGGACTGTTACAGAGAGCAGAAGTTGGAGTTTGAGTTGGAAAAGGACTGTTTCAAAGAGCAGATATTTGATCCTGGGTTGCTGAAGGATCATTGCGGAGAGCACAGGTTGGAGACTGTGGTGCAGAAGGCCTGTTACAGAGAGCAGAGGTTTAAGACTGGGGTGCAGAAGGCCTGTTACAGAGAGCAGAGGTTGGAGACTAAGGTTCAGAAGGATTGTTACAGAGAGCAGAGTTTGAATACTGGGGTGCAGAAGGACCATTAAAAAGAGCAAAGGTTGGAGACAGAGGTGCAGAAGGACGTTTACAGAGAGCAGAGTTTGGATACTGGGGTTCAAAAGACTGTTACAGAGAGCAGAGTTTGGAAACTGAGGTGCAGAAGGATCGTTGCAGAGAGAAAAGGTTGGAGACTGGGGTGCAGAAAACCTGTTAGAGAGAGCAGAGTTTGGAGACTGAGGTGCAGAAGGCCTTGTACAGAGTGAAGAGGTTGGAAACTCAGGTGCAGAAAGATCGTTACAGATAGCACAATTTGGAGACTGGGGTGCAGAATTATTGTTGCAGAGAGCAGAGGTTTCAGACTGAGGCTTAGAAGGACTGTTACAGAGAGCAGAGGTTGAAATCTTAGGTGTAGAAGGACTGTTACAGAAAGCAGAGATTGGCAATTGACATGCAGAAGGACCGTTATAGAGAAAAGAGTTTGGAGACTAGGGTTCAGAAAACCTGTTACAGAGAGCAGAGTTTGGAGACTGGGGTGCAGAAGACCTTGTACAGAGAGCAGACGTTGGACACTGAGATGCAAATAGATTGTTACAGAGAGCAGAGGTTCGAGACTGGGGTGCAGAAGGACTATTACAGAGAGCGAAGTTTGGAAACTGAGGTGCAGAAAGTCTTATTCAGAGAGCAGAGGTTGGATACTGAAGTGCAGAAGGACTGTTACAGAGAGCAGAGTTTAGAGACTGAGGTGCAGAAGGATTGTTATAGAGAGCAGAGGTTTGAGACTGAAGTGCAGAAGGACTCCTACAGAGAACAGAGGTTGGAGGCTGGGGTCCAGAAGGATCATTGTAGAGAACAGTGGTTGGAGACTGAGGGGCAGAAGGATCCTTGCAGAGAGCAGAGGTTTCAGGCTGTGATGCAAAAAGATCGTTACAGAGAGCAGAGGTTGGGAACTGGGGTGCAGAAGGACTGTTACTGAGAGCCGAGGTTGGAGAATGGGGTGAAGAAAAACTGATACAGAAAGCTGACGTTGGAGACTGGGGTGCAGAAGGACCGTTACACAGAGCAGAGGTAGGAGACTGTGGTACAGAAGGACTGTTACAGAGACCAGAGGTTGGAGACTTAGGTGCAGAAGGACTGATGCAGAGAACAGAGTTTGGTGACTGGGGTGCAGAAGAACCGTTGCAGAGAGCAGAGTTTGGCGACTGAGGTGCAGAAGGATTTTTACAGAGAGCAGAGGTTGGAGACTTGGGTGCAGAAAAACTGTTGCAGAGAGCAGAGGATGGAGACTGAGGTGAAGAAAAATCGATGCAGAGAGAAGAGGTTGGAGACTGGGTTGCAGAAAGGCTGTTACTGAGTGCAGAGTTTGAAGAGTTGGGTACAGAAGGTCTGTTACAGAGAGCAGAGTTTTGAGCCTGGGGTGAAATAGCACTGTTACATATAGCACAGATTCAAGACTGGGTTGCAGAAGGATCTTATAGAGAGCATTTTAGAGTCTGAGGTTCAGAAGTTTTGTTACAGAGAGCAAACTTTGGAAACTGGGGTGCAGAATGATTGGTGCAGAGAGCAGAGTTTTCAGACTGAGGTGCAGAAGGACAGTTGCACAGAGCAGATATTGAATTCTGGGGTGCTTAAGGATCGTTGAAGAGAGCACAGATTGGAGACTGGGGTTCAGAAGGCCTGTTACAGAGAGCAGAGTTTGAAGACTGTGGTGCAGAAGGCCTGTTACAGAGAGCAGAGTTTGGAGACTGGGGTGCAGAAAGACTGTAACACAGAGCAGAGTTTTAAGAATGGGTTGCAGAAGAATCTTACAGAGAGCAGATTTTGGAGACTGAGGTGCAGAAGGACTTTTATAGAGAGTAGAGTTTGGAGACTTAGGAGCAGAAGGACTGTTGTAGAGAGCAGAGGTTGGAGACTGAGGTCCAGAAGGATTGTTACAGAGATCAGAGGGTGGAGACTGGGGTGCAGAAGGAGTGTTACAGAGAGCAGAGTTTGGATATTGGGGTGCAGAAAAACTGTTAACGAGAGAAGATGTTGGAGAGTGGGGTGCAGAAGGACCGTTGCAGAGAGCAGAGTTTGAAGACTTAGGTGCAGAAGGACTGTTACAAAGAGCAGCGGTAGGAATCTAGGGTGCAGAAGGACCATTGCAGAGAGCAGATGTTGGACACTGGGGTGCAGAAAAACTGTTACAGAGAGTAGAGTATTAAGAATGGGTTGCAGAAGGATCTTACACAGAGCAGATTTTGGAGACTGAGGTTCAGAAGGATTTTACAGAGAGTAGAGGTTGGAGACTTAGGAGCAGAAGGACTGTTGTAGAGAGCAGAGGTTGGAGACTGAGGTCCAGAAGGATTGTTACAGAGATCAGAGGGTGGAGACTGGGGTGCAGAAGGAGTGTTACTGAGAGCAGAGTTTGGAGATTGGGGTGCAGAAAAACTGTTACCGAGAGCAGAGTTTTGAGACTGGGGTGCAGAAGGATCGTTGCAGAGAGCAGAGGTTGGAGACTGGGGTGCAGAAGGACTGTAACAGAGAGCAGAGGCTGGAGACTGGGGTGCAGAATAACTGATATGGAAAGTAGAGTTTGGAGACTGGGGTGCAGAAGGACCGTTACAGACAGCCGAGTTTGGAGACTGCATTACAGAAGAACTGTTACAGAGAGCAGAGTTTGGAGCCTGGGGTGCAGTAGGACTGTTGCAGAGTACAGAGGTTGGAAACTGGGGTGCAGAAGGGCTGTCACAGAGAGCAGAGGTTGGAGACTGAGTTGCAGAATGATTGTTAAAGAGAGCCGAGTTTGAAAACTGAGGTGCAGAACGATCGTTGCACATAGCAGAGGTTGGAGAATGGGGTGAAGAAGGATCGTTGCAGAGAGAAAAGGTTGGAGACTAGGGTGCAGAAGAACTTTTACAGAGAGCAGAGTTTGGATACTGGGGTGCAGAAGCACTGCTACAGAGAGCAGAGTTTGGAGACTGCGATGAAAAATAATCTTCCAGAGAGCAGAGTCTGGAGACTGGTGTGCAGAAAGACTGTTGCAAAAAGCAGAGTTTGGAGACTGAGATGCAGAAAGATCATTGCAGAGAGAAGAGGTTGGAGACTGGGGTGGAGAAGGACTGTTACAGACAGCAGAGTTTGGAGACTGAGGTGCAGAAGGATCGTTTCAGAGAGTAGAGGTTAGAGACTGGGGTGCAGAAAGACTGTTACAGATTGCAGAGGTTGGATACTGAGGTGCAGAAAGACTTTTACAGAGAGGAGAGATTGGAGACTGGGGTGTCAAAGGATTCTTACAGACAGCAGAGGATGGAGACTGGGGTGCAGAAGGAGTGTAACAGAGAGCAGAGTTTGAAGACTGTGGTGCAGAAGGTCTGTTACAGAGAGCAGAGTTTGGAGATGAGGTGCAGAAGGATCGTTACAGAGAGCAGAGGTTGGAGACTTAGGTGCAGAAGAATTGTTATAGATAGCACAGTTTGGAGACTGGGGTGTAGAAGGATTGATGCAGACAGCAGAGCTTTCAGACTGGTTTTTTAAAAGGACTCTTACAGAGAGAAGAGGTTGGAATCTGAGGTCCAGAAGGACTGTTATAGAAAGCAGAGGTTGGTAATTGGGGTGCAGATGGACCGTTAAAAAGAGAAGAGGTTGGAGACTGCGATAAAAAAGGACTGTTACAGAGAGCAGAGGTTGGAGACTGGGTAGAAGAAGGATCATTGCAGAGAGCAGATGTTGGAGATTGGGGTGCAGAAGGACTGTTGGAGAGAGTAGAGCATGGAGACTGAGTTGCAGAAAGACTGTTACAGAGAGCACAGGTTGGAGAGTGGGGTGAATAATAAATGTTGCAGAGAGCAGAGTTTGGAGACTTGTTTGCATAAGGACTGATGCAGAGAGCAGAGGTTAGAGACTGGGGTGCAGATGTATTGTTGCAGAGAGCAGAGGATGGAAACTAAGGTGCAGAAGGATCGTTACACAGAGCAGAGTTTGGTTCCTGGGGTGTAAAAGGACTGCGGCAGAGAACAGAGGTTGGAGATTGAGGTGCAAAAAGACAGATACACAGAGCAGAGGTTGGAGACTGGGGTGCAGAAGAACTGATACACAAAGCAGAGTTTGGAGACTGGGGTTAAGAAGGACCGTTACAGAGAAAAGAGTTTGGAGACTCCAGAAGAGAAGTACTTTTACAGAGAGCAAAGTTTGGAGACCATGATGAAGAAGGACCGTTGCAGAGAACAGAGGGTGGAGACTGGGGTGCAGAAGGATGCTTACAGAGAGCAGAGTTTGGAGACTGGGGTGCATAAGGACCGTTGCAGTGAGCAGATGTTGGAAACTGGGGTGCAGAAAGACTGTTAGAGAGAGCATAGTTTGAAGACTGAGGTGCAGAAGGATCGTTTCAGAGAGTAGAATTTGGAGACTTGGGTGCAGAAAGACCGTTACAGATTGCAGATATTGAAGACTGAGGTGCAGAAGGACTTTTACACAGAGGAGATGTTGGAGATTTAGGAGCAGAAGGACTGTTGTAGAGAGCAGAGGTTGGAAACTGAGGTCCAAAATGATTGTTACAGAGATCAGAGTGTGGAGACTGGGGTGCAGAAGGAGTGTTACAGAGAGCAGAGTTTGGAGATTGGGTTGCAGAAAAACTGTTACCAAGAGCAGAGGTTGGAGACTGGGGTGCAGAAGGACTGTTACAGACAGCAGAGTTTGGAGACTGAGGTGCAGAAGGATCGTTTAAGAGAGTAGAGGTTAGAGACTGGGGTGCAGAAAGACCGTTACAGATTGCAGAGTTTGGATACTGAGGTGCAGAAAGAGTTTTACAGAGAGGACAGTTTGGAGACTGGGGTGTCAAAAGATTCTTACAGAGAGCAGAGGATGGAGACTGGGGTGCAGAAGGAGTGTTACAGAGAGCAGAGTTTGGAGATTGGGGTTCAGAAGAACTGTTACAGAGAGCAGAGTTTGGAGACTGTGGAGCTGAAGGCCTGTTACAGAGAGCAGAGTTTGGAGATGAGGTGCAGAAGGGTTGTTACAGAGAGCAGAGGTTGGAGACTGGGGGCAGAAGCATTGTTACAGATGGCAGATTTTTTACACTGATGTGCAGAAGGACTGTTACACAGAGCAGAGTTTGGAGACCAGGGTGCAATAGGATAGTTACAGAGAGCACAGGTTGGAAACTGGGGTGCAGAAGAAATGTTGCAGAGTACAGAGGTTGGAGACTGGGATGCAGGAGTACTGTAGCAGAGAGCAGATGTTGGAGACTTGGGTGTAGAAGGACTGTTGCAGAGAGCAGAGTTTGGAGACTGGGGTGCAGAAGGACTGTTTCAGAGAGCAGATGTTGGAGACTGAGGTGCAGTAGGACTGTTACAGAGAGAAGAGGTTTTACACTGGGGTGCAGAATAACTGTAGTCTAGGGTATAGTAGTCTAGGGTATAGAAGGACTTTTACAGAGAACAGATTTTATAGCCTGGGTGCAGAAGGACTGTTGCAGAGTACAGAAGTTGAAGACAGGGGTGCAGAAGGGCCGTTGCAGAGAGATAAGTTTGGAGACTGAGGGGCAGAAAGCCTGTTACAGAGAGCAGAGTTTGGACACTGGGTTGCAGAAGACCTGTTTCAGAGAGCAGAATTTGGAGACTAGGCTTCAGAAGGATAGTTATAGATAGCACAGTTTGGAGACTGGGGTGTAGAATGATTGATGCAGAGAGCAGAGCTTTCAGACTGATTCTTAGAAGGACTGTTACAGAGATAAGATGTTGAAGTCTGAGGTCGAGAAGGACTGTTATAGAAAGCAGAGTTTGAAAATTGGGGTGCAGATGGACCGTTACAAAGAGAAGAGGTTGGAGACTGCCATACAAAAGGACTATTACAGAGAGCAGAGGTTGGAGACTGGGTAGTAGAAGGATCGTTGCAGAGAGCAGATGTTGGAGCCTGGGGTGCAGAAGGACTGTTAGAGAGACCAGAGGATGGAGACTGAGTTGCAGAAGGACAGTTACAGAGAGCACAGGTTGGAGAGTGGGGTGCAGAATAAATGTTGCAGAGAGCAGAGTTTGGAGGCTTGCGTGCATAAGAACTGCTGCAGAGAGCAGAGGTTCGAGACTGGGGTGCAGAAGGACTTTAGCAGAGAGCAGAGGTTTGAGACTGTGGTGTAGAAAGACTGTTGCATAGAGCAGACGTTGGAGACTGGGATGCAGAAAGATCATTGCAGAGAGCAGATGTTGGAGACTGGAGTATAGAAGGACTTTTGCAGAGAGCAGAGGTTGGACACTGGGGTGCAGAAGGACTGATACAGAGATCACAGGTTTTAGACTGGGGTGCAGAATAACTGATACGGAAAGTAGAGTTTAGAGACTGGGGTGCAGAAGGACTATTACAGAGAACAGAGTTTGTCGCAAGGGGTGCAGAAGGACAGCTGCAGAGAACAGAGGTTGGATACTGGGGTGCAGAAGGGCCGTTGCAGGGAGAGGAGGTTGGAGACTGAGGTGAAGAATGACTGTTACAGAGAGCAAAGTTTAGGGAATGGCGTGCAGAAGAATCTTACAGAGAACAGACGTTGGAGACTGGGATGTAGAATGATCGTTGGAGAGAGCAGAGGTTGGAGACTGGGGTTTAGAAGGACTTTTGCAGAGAGCAGATGTTGGAGACTGGGGTGCAGAAGGCCTGTTACAGAGAGCACAGTTTGAAGACTGGGTTGCAGAAGACCTGTTACAGAGAGCAGATGTTGGAGACTGGGGTGCAGAAGGATTTTTATAGATAGCACAGTTTGGAGACTGGGGTTTAGAAGGATTGTTGCAGAGAGCAGAGTTTGTACACTGGGTTGCAGAAGACCTGTTACAGAGAGCAGAGGTTGTAGACTTGGGGTGTAGAAGGATCGATGCAGAGAGCAGAGCTTTCAGACTGATTCTTAGAAGAACTGTTACAGAGAGGAGAAGTTGGAGTCTGAGGTCCGGAAGGACTGTTATAGAAAGCAGAGGTTGGTAATTGGGGTGCAGATGGACCGTTACAAAGAGAAGAGTTTGGAGACTACGATACAAAAGGACTATTACAGAGAGCAGAGGTTGGAGACTGGGTAGAAGAAGGATCATTGCAGAGAGCAGATGTTGGAGACTGGGGTGCAGAAGGACTGTTACAGAGAGCAGAGGATGGAGACTGAGTTGCAAAAGGACAGTTACAGAGAGCACAGCTTGGAGAGTGGGGTGCAGAATAAATGTTGCAGAGAGCAGAGTTTGGAGACTTGTTTGCATAAGGACTGATGCAGAGAGCAGAGGTTAGAGACTGGGGTGCAGAAGTATCGTTGCAGAGAGCAGAGGTTGGAAACTAAGGTGCAGAAGGATCCTTACACAGAGCAGAGTTTGGTTCCTGGGGTGTAAAAGGACTGAGGCAGAGAACAGAGGTTGGAGATTGAGGGTTAAGAAGGACTGTTACAGAGAGAAGAGTTTGGAGACTCCAGAAGAGAAGAACTTTTACAGAGAGCAAAGTTTGGAGACCGTGATGCAGAAGGACTGTTGCAGAGAACAGAGGGTGGAGACTGGGGTGCAGAAGGATTCTTACAGAGAGCAGAGTTTGGAGACTGGGGTGTATAAGGACCGTTGCAGTGAGCAGATGTTGGAAACTGGGGTGCAGAAGGACTGTTAGAGAGTGCAGAGTTTGGAGACTGAGGTGCAGAAGGATCGTTTAAGAGAGTAGAATTTGGAGACTGGGATGCAGAAGGACCGTTACAGATTGCAGAGGTTGAAGACTGAGGTGCAGAAGGACTTTTACACAGAGGAGAGGTTGGAGACTTAGGAGCAGAAGGACTGTTGTAGAGAGCAGAGGTTGGATACTTAGGTCCAAAATGATTGTTACAGAGATCAGAGGGTGGAGACTGGGGTGCAGAAGGAGTGTTACACAGAGCAGAGTTTGGAGATTTGGGTGCAAAAAACTGTTACCGAGAGCAGAGGTTGGAAACTGGGGTGCAGAAGAACTGTTGCAGAGAGCAGAGTTTGGAGACTTAGGTGCAGAAGGACTGTTACAAAGAGCAGCGGTCGGAAACTCGGGTTCAGAAGGACCATTGCAGAGAGCAGAAGTTGGAACCTGGGGAGAATATGGATCATTGCAGAGAGCAGATGTTGGACACTGGGGTGAAGAAGGACTGTTACAGAGAGCAGAGTTTTAAGAATGGGTTGCAGAAGGATCTTAAAGAGAGCAGATTTTGGGGACTGAGGTGCAGAAGGACTTTTACAGAGAGTAGAGTTTGGAGACTTAGGAGCAGAAGGAGTGTTGTAGAAATCAGAGGTTGGAGACTGAGGTCCAGAATGATTGTTAAAGAGATCAGAGGGTGGAGACTGGGGTGCAGAAGGAGTGTTACTGGGAGCAGAGTTTGGAGATTGGGGTGCAGAAAAACTGTTACCGAGAGCAGAGTTGGAGACTGGGGTACAGAAGGATCGTTGCAGAGAGTAGTGGTTTGAGACTGGGGTGTAGAAGGACTGTTGCAGAGAGAAGAGGATGGAGACTGGGGTGCAGAAGGACTGGTGCAGAGAGCAGAGGTTAAAGACTGAGGTGCAGAAGGACTGTCACAGAGAGCAGAGGCTGGAGACTGGGGTGCGGAATAACTGATATGGAAAGTAGAGTTTGGAGACTGGGGTGCAGAAGGACCGTTACAGACAGCAGAGGTTGGAGACTGCAGTACAGAAGAACTATTACAGAGAGCAGAGTTTGGAGCCTGGGGTGCAGAAGGGCTGTCACAGAGATCAGAGGTTGGAGACTTAGTTGCAGAATGATTGTTACAGAGAGTAGAGGTTGAAAACTGAGGTGCAGAACGATCGTTTAAGAGAGCAGAGGTTGGAGACTGGGGTGCAGAAGGACTCTTGAAGAGAGCAGAGGTTGGAGACAGGTGCAGAAGGATCGTTGTAGAGAGAAAAGGTTGGAGACTGGGGTGCAGAAGGCCTGTTACAGAGAACAGAATTTGGAAACTGGGGTGCAGAAATCCTGTTACAGAGAGCAAAATTTGGAGACTGGGGTGCAGAAGGATTTTTACAGATAGCACAATTTGGATACTGGGGTGCAGAATGATCGTTGCAGAGAGCAGTGGTTTCAGACTGAGGCTTAGAAGGACTTATACAGAGAGCAGAGTTTGGAATCTGAGGTTCAGAAGGACTGTTACAGAAAGCAGAGGTTGGCAATTTGCGTGTAGAAAGACCAGTATAGAGAGAAGACGTTGGAGACTGCGGTACAGAAGGTCTGTTACAGAGAGTAGAGTTTGGAGACTGGGGTGCAGAAGGACTGTTGCAGAGAACAGATATTGGACACTGGGGTGGAGAAGGACTGTTACAAAGAGCAGACTTTGGAGACTTAGGTGCAGAAGGATTGTTACAGAGAGCAGAGGTTGAGACTGGGGGGCAGAAGGACCATTAAAGAGAGCAAAGGTTGGACACTGAGGTGCAGAAGAACTTTTACAGAGAGCAGAGTTTGGATACTGGGGTGCAGATGCACTGCTACAGAGAGCAGAGTTTGGAGACTGCGATGAAAAAGGATCTTCCAGAGAGCAGAGTCTGGAGACTGGTGTGCAGAAGGACTGTTGCAGAGAGCAGAGTTTGGAGACTGAGATGCCGAAGGATCGTTGCAGAGAGAAGAGGTCAGAGACTTGGGTGTAAAAGGACTGTTGCAGAGAGCAGACGTTGAAGACTGGGATGCAGAAGGATCCTAGCAGAGATCAGAGGTTGGAGACTGGGGTGTAGAAGGACTGTTGCAGAGAGAAGTGGTTGGAGACTCGGGTGCAGAAGGACTGTTACAGAGAGCAGATGTTGGAGACTGAGGTGCAGTAGGACTGTTACAGAGAGCAGAGGTTTTACACTGGGGTGCAGAATAACTTATACGGAAAGTAGAGTTTTTAGTCTAGGGTATAGAAGAACTGTTACAGAGAACAGATTTTGTAGCCTGGGGTGCAGAAAGACTGTTGCGGAGAACAGAAGTTGGAGACACGGGTGCAGAAGGGCCGTTGCAGAGAGATGAGGTTGGAGACTGAGGGGCTGAAGGCCTGTTACAGAGAGCAGAGTTTGGACACTTGGTTGCAGAAGAATTGTTACAGAGAGCAGAATTTGGAGACTTAGGTGCAGAAGGATTGTTATAGATAGCACAGTTCGCAGACTGGGGTGTAGAAGGATGGATGCAGAGCGCAGAGCTTTCAGACTGATTCTTAGAAGGACTGTTATAGAGAGGAGAGGTTGGAGTCTGAGGTTTAGAAGGACTGTTATAGAAAGCAGAGTTTGAAAATTGGGGTGCAGATGGACCGTTACAAAGAGAAAAGGTTGGAGACTGTGATACAAAAGGACTATTACAGAGTGCAGAGGTTGGAGACTGGGTAGAAGAAGAATCGTTGCAGAGAGCAGATGTTGGAGACTGAGGTGCAGAAGGACTTTTAGAGAGAGCATAGGATGGAGATTGGGGATCAGAAGAACTGTTACAGAGATCAGAGGATGGAGACTGTGGTGCTGAAGGCCTGTTACAGAGAGCAGAGTTTGGAGAGGAGGTTCAGAAGGATCGCTACAGAGAGCAGAGGTTGGACACTGATGTGCAGAAGGACTGTTACAGAGAGCAGTGGTTGGAGACTGGGATGCAGAAAAATCTTTTCCTTGAGCAGAGGTTGGAGACTTAGGTGCAGAAGGTTTGCTACCGAGAGCAGAGTTTGAAGACCTGGGTCCAGTAGGATAGTTACAGAGAGCACAGGTTGGAGACTGGGCTGCAGGAGAAATGTTGCAGAGAGCAGAGGTTGGAGACTGGGGTGCAGAAGGACTTTAGCAGAGAGCAGAGTTGGAGACTGTGGTGTAGAAGGACTGTTGCAGAGAGCAGATGTTGGAGACTGGGATGCAGAAGGATCGTTGCAGAGAGCAGATGTTGGAGACTGGCGTATAGAAGGACTTTTGCAGAGAGCAGAGGTTGGACACTGGGGTGCAGAAGGACTGATACAGAGAACAGAGGTTTTAGACTGGGGTGCAGAATAACTGATATGGAAAGTAGAGTTTAGAGACTTTGTAATGGACCTTTTGCCCGCAAGGAAGACGCAACTCGGGAATCTTCTTTCAGCGGTTTATTCAGGCCCTTGATATTTCTTCTACTGATCCCTCGGAATCTCCTCCCAGCCTTAATATAGCATCTCAAGCCCCAATGCGAAGCTGTCACGTGGAACTTTCTCATAGGGTGCTGAAAAGCCATGCGCCAACTCTCCCAAATAAGGAGTTTTTTTCCAAACCACAGTGGAGCCAGCGCCATCTTGTAATGGCGACCATAATCTGCATAAGCGGCAGAGGCGGCTCACCACAGTTCCCTTTTTCTGTTTTCTTAAAAAAATACAGGCGAGAGTAGAGGTCCTATCTCACTGTGCTGAATGGCTGCATAGTATGGCTCAGTCCTAAAGAGGCGCTTTCCCCAGATCTACTCCATATCAGGCGATGCCTTTTTTCGTTGGGCGGGGCGTGGACATGTCAAACCCGCATGCAATAGGACATGCTCTCCTTGAGGTCCCGGTCCACTGCGGGATCACTCAAGTGCAGTGCCTTGCCTCGCATCCTGTATCGTGACGATGGTGAACAAAAGAGGGTAGCTGGGACTACCTCTGTAGGACAACCACAATTAAGTTGGCGACACCCTGAGAGAAAGGCACGGGCTTTAAAGCCATAGCTAAAGACCAGTGTGGAAGCCTTTGTGCATGCAATGGCAACAAGACCTGCAGAGTGCAAGGGCTTTCCAGCACTAGAAGAAAGACAAAAGAAGGACATGTCGAACCCAGTGCAATGTTAGAATAACTTGGGGTGCAACGACCATGTCAAAGGCACTAGTGTGAAAACCCATCTGCGTGCAATGGTAGCAAGACCAGCAGAGTGCAAGGGCTGTCCAACACTAAAAGAATAACGAGGAAAGACATTTCAATCCCAGTGCAACGTTATAATAACTTGGGGTGCAATGACCATGTCAAAGATTTACTGTTTAAAATGCACAAGCCAGACTTGAGGTGAGTTGCCATTTTCTAAAGCTGTAAGAGCTTGTATGATCATAGCCTTATCGTGAGCACTACGGGCCTTGAGACGACAGAGAAACCACAAACAGGAACATACCGAAGCAACACATTGCACCAAAAATGCCTACTCCCACCCACCATTTAAAAAAGGAAAAGGTAGAAGATATCCAATCGGTGAATTAACCCAAGTTCCGGGATCAACACTGGTACTATTCAAGACAGCTATCTGAGTCAGTTGAGACTGGATTATGTCTTCCGCTGCCATGGACAAATTCCTGGCCAAATAGTCACCGATGATGTGGGAAGCATTCCTGGAATCATTAAATCATGAACCGGCAGTGGCATTGGCCATGCCCGTGCCACTGCCCACCACTGCATTTGTGTCGTCTGTGCCATCGGCACCAGCACCAGAGCCAGAGCACTTAGCAGAATGAAGATCCTCATCACAGAATTGCTGTGGTATCTCTTGTTGCTGGTTGGTTGATGTCAAGACTCTTCTTGTCAGGCGTTCAGGGACCCACAACGGTTCCATGCGATCCTGGGGAAAAACACATACAGATCCTCGTGCCCATGTCAGCACGGGGTCGGGGCCATTCCATTGGCCCGTAAGAACATCCTTCCACTTAACATAGCCAATCACAGAGGGCTGAGGGGACACATGTCTATCGGCCGCAGAGCGACCATGAATATCCAAATTCAAAAAATTAATGGTAAAGAGAGCTAAGGACAGGCGTTCTTTAGGAGTGTGCTCAGCTCTTATTCCACCTTTTTGTTTTTGCAAAGTTTCCTTTAAGATGCGATGAGCATGCTCAACAATGCCTTGTCCTTGAGGATTATAAGGTAGACCATGAGTAAGGTGTACTCCCATAGTAGAACAAAAAGATGTAAATTGCCTGCCAGTATAAGCAGGTCCATTATCAGTCTTAAGGGATGCAGGTGCACCCCATGCTGCCCATGCCTCTAGGCAATGAGTAACAGCATTACGTTCCTTTTCTCCCGATAAAGCAGAAGCATAAATAATTCCAGAGCACGTATCAACAGAAACATGTACATACTTGAGGTTACCAAAGTCAGGTATGTGTGTCACATCCATTTGCCAGACAACCAATGGCTTTAACCCCCGTGGGTTCACTCCATAAGTAGGGGGATGAAGAAACGTGACACAATTGGGACATTGTAATACTATTTGACGAGCGTCCGCTCTTGAAATGGAAAAACGCCTGCGCAGCGTCAATGCATTAACATGGAAATTCTGGTGAAACAATTTAGCCCCCTCTAAGGAGGAGGCCAAGCAGATCAACTGACCTCTAGTGGCTGAGTCCGCACAGGCATTACCCTGTGATAACGGACCAGGAAGAGAGGTATGAGCCCGGATGTGCATTGGATAAAAATGAGCAGTGCGGCTATAGATAAGCTGTTGAAGCTGATTAAAGTAAGCAGATACATTATGGGCATCACTAATAGCTCCCACGGCCTCCAGGACTTTTAGTGCTTGTACCACATAGATGGAGTCCAAAATGAGATTAAAAGGAAAAGAACACTGCTTAAAAACCTCAATAACAATTTGTAGTTTTACCCATTGTGGATTTCCAGGAGCAAATTGACGCTGGACAGAGAGAGAATCATTAATTACATAAGCTCCCATTCCAGACTTGGAACCATCAGTAAAGATGTTAACAGCCCCCGGAATTGGACTGGATGAAGTTACTTTAGGGAAAATGATGGGATGTTCCTGAACAAAATGGAGTAATGGATGAGAAGGGTAATGATTATCAATATTTCCTTGAAACGAGCAACATAGAATAGCCCAGTTGTCTAGATTAGCACACAAAACATTAATTTGAGCTTAATGTAGGGTATAATAAGAGAAGAAGGTGATTTTCCTAAAAATTGAATGCTTTGTTGAATCCCTTTAAGTGCCACGCTGCAACAGCATCAGGAGAATAATCTAAGGATTTTCCCGGGGATACATGTGGGTGGATCCATAGTAAAGGCCCATCTTGCCACAGTACTCCAGGAGGCTGCCGCATAGTGGCAAGTTAACATAACTGGAAAGGTTTATCACTCTGGAGCCTGCATAGAGTAGCATGCTGTATGGCTCCTTCTACTTTAATAAGGGCCGCTCTAGCTTCTTTGGTGAGGCTACAAGGGGAAGAAAGATCTGGATCACCCTTAAGAGTAGTATACAAAGGCTGGAGCACAATATTAGGAATATGTAAATATCGTCTTATCCAATTAATATCTCCCAGCAGTTTTTGAAAATCATTTAGAGTGCGGAGATCCTGAGTTCTTATGGTAATTTTTTGTGGTTTTAATTTGTCATACCCAATTGTCGCTCCCAAATACTTAATAGAATCCCCCGTTTGAACCTTTTCAGGTGCAATATGCAGTCCATATTGAGCTAACAGCTTTACTAGTTCTTTATAGGCCTCATGAACTGTCTGCTCTAATTTAGCGGCCAATAATACTCATCCATATAATGAATGATCTTGATGGAGGAATACTTTTGTCTGAGAGGTGCGAGTGCCTTCCCCACGTACATTTGACACATCGTAGGACTATTAGCCATTCCCTGTGATAACACCACCCACTCAAACCTTTGATCTGGTTCCTCGTGGTTACACGAGGGAAGGATGAAGGCAAAACGTTGTGAGTCTTTAGGATGCAAAGGAATAGAAAATAAAGAGTCTTTAATGTCAATAGCAATAATATGCCAGCCCTGAGGAACAGAGGAGAGCAGAGGCAGCCCTCTTTGAATGGGCCCCATTAGTTGCATTTGAGCATTAACTGCTCATAGATCATGCAGTAGGCGCCACTTCCCTGATTTCTTCTTAATGACAAATATGAGAGTATTCCATGGAGAAGTGGAAGGTTGGATGTTACCCAAGTCAAGTTGTTCTTTAACTAAATCATGGGCTGCTGCCAATTTAGCCGAGAGAAGAGGCCACTGAGGCACCCAAACAGGTTCCTCGGTGAGCCATGTTATAGGTATTTGAGCCCCAGTGGCCCCTAGGAAAAACCCAGAACAAATCTGTTAAGCTTTTGATGACCTGGCACAGAATGCCTACGCCCCTTTAGGTGTTTTCCTAGTTCTAGACCTGGACTATACCCCATATTTTGCATAATTTGGTGAGACACTGGGGAATAGTCATTACTAAGAGTGAACCCCATGTCTTTCATCAAATCATGGCCCCATAAAGAAATAGGTAGATCAAGTACATAAGGCTGAAAGGTACCATTGTGTCCTTCCGGGTCCTTCCAAGAAAGATGTCTACAGCTGATTTGAGGAGCTTGGGCATAGTCAAGTCCTCTTAGGGATTGATCAGAAGTCTGCACTGGCCATTTCTTAGACCAGTCCTTAAGGGCTATGATACTACGGTCTGCTCCTGTATCCAGCAATCCCACAATAGATTTACCTTCTATGCTTAATTCCAAAGTGGGGCGATTGCTCATATCCAGTGACAAATAGGCACAATTCCCTCCGGTGGTACCAATCTCATTTCCCGTCCGTGACCTTGAGTCAGCAGGGAAGTGACTATGGCAAAATTAGCAATTGAGTAATCCGATCCTCTGGGGAGATCGACACAATGCCCCTTGGAGCTTCCACCATACCCTTTACTGCCCCTATAGCATCAGCTCTTATGACTCCGGAGAAAACATGAAGACCTTGTAAGATAGAGGATGCACGTCCAATTAGCAAACCTACAGTGCCAGGTGGTAAAGGCCCTTTGAACTCAGTTTCCACAAATTGGACTCCCATCTTAGGTGTGAATACGAGTCTGGAGGTGGAACAGAGGTCCAATCCCGCGGCACCTGTAGTGGCTCTCTGCGTCTCATGGGATGGCGTAGAGATGGCCATGTCTTGGGGACGGTTACAGAGAGAAGAGGTTGGAGACTGCGGTACAGAAGGACTGTCACAGAGAGCAGAGTTTGGAGACTGGGGTGCAGAAGGACCATTGCAGAGAGGAGATGTTAAAGACTGGGGTGCAGAAGGACTGTTAAAGAGAGCAGAGGTTGGAGACTGAGGTGCAGAAGGATCGTTACAGAGAGAAGAGTTTGGAGACTGAGGTGCAGAAAGACTTTTACAGAGAGCAGAGGTTGGAGACTGGGGTGCAGAAGGATTCTTACAGAGAGCAGAGGATGGAGACTAGGGTGCATAAAAAGTGTTACAGAGAGCAGAGTTTGGAGATTCTGGTTCAGAATAACTGTTAAAGAGAGCAGAATTTTAAGACTGGGGTTCAGAAGGATTGTTACAGAGTGCAGAGTTTTGATTTGGGTGCAGCAGGACTGTTACAGAGAGTAAAGCTTGGAGACTGGGGTGCAGAAGAACAGTTACAGAGAGCAGAGGGTGGAGACTGCTGTGCAGAAGGCCTGTTACAAAGAGCATTGGTTGAAGACTGAGGTGCAGAAGGATCGTTACAGAGAGCAGAGGTTGGATACTGAGGTGCAAAAGACTGTTACAGAGAGCAGAGGTTGGAGACTGAGTTGCAGAAAGATTGTTAGAGAGAGCAGAGTTTAGAGACTGAGGTGCAGAAGGACTGTTACAGAGAGCAGAGTTTGAAGAATGGGGTGCAGAGGTATCATTGCAGAGAGCAGAGGTTGGAGACTGAGGTGCAGAATGGTCTTACAGTAAGCAGAGGTTAAAGACTGGGTTGCAGAAGGACAGTTACAGAGAGCACAGGTTGGAGACTGGGGTGCAGAAGAAATGTTGCAGAGAGCATAGATTTGGGACTGCGGTGCAGAAGGACTGTTTCAAAGAGCACAGGTTGAAGAATGAGGCGTAGACAGACTGTTACAGAGAGCAGAGTTTGGTGACTGGGTTGCAGAATGACTGATAAACAAAGCAGATTTAGGAGACTGGGGTGCGGAATGACCGTTTCAGAGAGCACAGTTTGGAGACTGTGGTATAGAAGGACTGTTACAGAGAGCAGAGTTTGGAGACTGGAGTGCAAAAAGACTGTTGCAGAGAACAGAGGTTGGAGACTGGGGTGCAGAAGAACTGTTGCAGAGAGCAGATTTTTGAGACTGGGGTTCACAAGGTTTGTTACAGAGAGCAGAGTTCGGAGACTGGGGTGCAGAAAGATTTTAACGAGAGCAGAGGTTGGAGACTGAGGGCAGAATGACTGTTGGAGAGAGCAGAGGTTGGAGACTGAGGTGCAGAATGATCCTTTCAGAGAGAAAAAGTTGGAGACTGGGGTGAAGAGGGCCTGTTACAGAGAGCAGAGGTTGGAGACTGGTGTGCAGACGGACTGTTACAGATCGCACAGTTTATAGACTGAGGTGCAGAATGATATTTTAGAGAGCAGAGTTTGGAGACTGAGGTGCAGAAGGAATGTAACAGAGAGCAGAGTTTTGAGACTGGGTTGCAGAATGATTGTTGAAGAGAGCAGAATTTTCAGACTTAGGTGCAGAAGGACTGTTGCAGAGAGCAGATGTTCGAGTGTGGGGTGCAGAAGGACTCTTTCAGAGAGCAGAACTTGGAGACTGGGGTGCAGAAGGATTTTTGCAGGGAGCAGAGTTTGGAGACTGGGGTGCAGTAGAACGGTTACAATTATCACAGTTTGGAGACTGTTGTTCAGAAGGATATTATAAAGAGAAGAGTTTGGAGACTGAGGTGTAGAAGGACAGTTACAGAGAGCAGAGGTTGGAGACTGGGGTGCAGAATGATTGTTGCAGAGAGCAGAGTTTTCAGACTGAGGTGCAGAAGGAGTGTTGCAGTAAGCAGATGTTCGCGACTGGGGTGTAGATGGAGTGTTTCAGAGAGCAGAACTTGGAGACTGGGTTGGAGAAGGATTGTTGCAGGGAGCAGAGGTTGGAAACTGGGGTGCAGAAGGACTGGTATAGAGAGCAGAGGTTTTAGACTGGGGTGCAGAAGGCATGGTACAGAGAGCAGATCTTTGACACTGTTGTGCAGAATGATTGCTCATAGCTGGTGAGCCTCCTTTTGTACACTTTCTTTTCCGCACAGTCCATCAGGCCTTCTCTCCTCATCCTGCTCTCTTTTGGCTTTATGAGAACCTGTGACTTCCACAGTCACTCTAAGCCATGACTCCCAGGCCTATCTCCTGGGAACCTGTCCTATTGCCTCCTGGAATCTCCTCGGGGAGACCGCGCAGGTACCCAGACTCCAGGCCCAACCTCCTTTCCTTCTTTCCTAACCCCAGACACACTCCTTCTCATTTTTTTTTATGTTTTAATGAGTGATCCCACTGCCACTCAGCTACCCCACAGACCAGGTCCCCTCTTGTGTCCTCGTCACCAGGACTTTAAAGTGCTCCACCCAGGGCTCCTTTTCAGAGCTTTTCCCCAAGCTCCAAATGTCACATCTTCAGTTACCAGATATTTCCTTTTAATCTTGTTTTGGCACCCGATTACTCTGCCAGACTACATGAAGGAATTCTAATCAAAGCACATGGACTGTAGGTACTATTATGGCTTAGAAATAAGGTATCCCCCACCAAAAGCTCATGGTCAGCCACAGTAGCAGTGTTCAGAGGTGAAATGATTAGACTGTGAGTCTTGTGACGTAATCTGTGGATCCATCCATTTTTTGGGTTAATTATCTGAAACGCCCACTGTACTGAGAGGAGTGTGGGCAGGTGGAGTGTGGCCGGGGACATGCCCTGGGGAATCACATCTTGTCTCCTGTGAACTGTCTCCTCTCGTTCCCTCCCCCGCCCCAATCTTCTGGCTTCCATGAGCTAGGAATGCTTCCCCCTTGTACCCTTCCACCTCGGTGTCCCACCTCATCTCAGGCCGGCAGCAATGGGTCAGCTGGCCCCAGACCAAACCTCCAAGCCAGGAGGCCACAGTGCATCTCCCCCTTGGGGTTGTTCTGGTCAGGCCTATGGTAACTGTGGCAACCGTGGACTGACCCAGGGAGTAGGTGTTATGAGTAGATTGGACCCACAACCATTTCCTAAATTCACAGATTCTGTCATTTTCAGAGCTCAAGACATTTCTTCTGGATGGCCTGTTTCCAGCCTGCCCTCACCTAGAATGCAGTATACTAGTGATTATTGAGATTCTCCAGCCGTCCTGGTCCTGCCCATTTGCACACAGCAGCTAGCTCCTAGGCAGCCAGACCCATGGACCTTCTGCTGCCCACTGAGGAGAGAAGAGAGATTTTCTAAGGACCTATTAGAAGTCTACTCTTAGGGATCCAACATGGCGGCGGGTGAGGAAGCAGCGATTCTAATGTCTCCACTTTAACCAGATAAGAATGACCCATCGGAACAGTGGCAGCCTACCTACGGAGGAACTTCTAGCATAATTCCCTTAAGAAGAGAGCTGCCGTGAACGGGTAGGTTTATTGGATTTGACAGTTTGTAACAGAGAAGTGGATCTTGGACGGCCACGTGGGCACAGAGATCTGGTCCCGCAGCCATCAGCCGCGCCGGCAAGCCTCTCCCCCGGGAGGCTTAGCTCTCGCTCTGGGAGGAGCCGCCTAACCCACCTGGTCCCTAATCACGCAGCCACAGCTACCCGGCTAGACAGGTGGCCCCTCAGCGGGTGCAGAAATCAACCCCTGCAACTAGCGGCCGTTTTTGCAAGTGGCGGACACCTGGAGCAACTTGGCCCGCCCCGCCTGAACCGGAATTCGGCCTCTGCCATATGGGCTCCCCTGGGAGTCCAAGTGCTCGCTCTGGGAGGAGCCGCCTAACCCACGTGGTCCCTAAACACGCGGCCACAGCTACCCGGCTAGACAGGTGGCCCTGCAGCGGATGCAGAAATCAACCCCTGCAACTAGCGGCTGTTTTTGCAAGCGGCGGACACTCAGAGCGACTTGGCCCACTCCGCCCGACCCGGAATTCGGCCTCCACCATCCTGGCTCCCCTGGAAGGCCTAGTGCTCGCTCTAGGAGCAGCCGCCTAACGCACCTGGTCCCTAATCACGCGGCCACAGCTACCCGGCTAGACAGGTGGCCCCACGGCGGGTGCAGAAATCAACTTCTGCAACTAGCAGCCATTTTTGCAAGCGACGGACACCCGGAGCGACTTGGCCCGCCCCTCCCAAACTGGAATTCGGCCTCCGCCATCCGGGCTCCCCTGGGAGGCTTATTGCTCGCTCTGGGAACAGCCGCCTCACCTGCCTGGTTCCTAACCACGTGGTCGCAGCTACCCGGCTCTACAGGTGGCCCCCCCAGCGGGCGCAGAGGTCCAATCCCGCAACCACCAGCAGCTTCTGAAAGCGGCGGCGGCCCGGAGCGGATGGCAGCCCAAACCGGCAGATGCCTCCGCCATATCGGCTCTCCCGGTAGGCCCTGCTCTCGCTCAGCGAACAGCCAAACCACCCGCCCGGATCTTAACCACGCAGACACAGCTACGCCAATTTTCACGTGGCTCCCGGTGGCCCGACTCAGCTAGAAGGGTACCCGCATAGCCCCGCACATGGCCATGCCCTCCGGGCTCTGCTAATAGCCCCGCCCACCTGGCGAACAACCGGGAAACTTCAAAATCTCTCTGTGGGCGTGACCGCAAAGACCAAAGGAATCTCGACACCCAACTGCCCTTACTGTCAGAGTCAGGCAGACCTGAGACCCACCAACGGATTAGGCCTAGAGGCCTGCCAGCATGGTAGATACGCCACTCCAATTGGAGTAGGGGGGCAGAGCAGAGCAGCCGCCCGCATCCGGATCAGGCCTAACGACCCGAGGGGGTGATAGTCATATGGCCACAATTGGAGGGGAGGCAGAGTAGAGCCGCCACCCACTCCCGCAGGGTGGGCAGACCCTCGAACAACAGGCAGAGCAGGCCTAGCGACCTGCCAAAGCGGTTTTGAGGTCACCCCAACTAGAGAAAGAGCACAGCCACTACCCGCCCTGCAAGGGAGATTTTTCAACTATACAAGAGCAATATAAATAATTAGGGGGAAAATCTCATAAAAACAACAGTTCCACCAAGCAGAAGGAAATATGAGCAGCATGAAAAGACAAGGAAAGAAAGGACCACAAGCAATGCAGGGCAACTCAACTTTAGAAGAGGTAATAGCTGCAACAGATGGAATGTCAGATAAAGAGTTCAGGATATATATGCTTCAGATGATCTGGAGTCTCAAAACATGAGACAGCAAAATCAGACAATGAAAGATCACATTGACAAACAAATCCAGGAAGTAAAAGATCAATTTCACAGGGAGATAGAGGTAATAAAAAACAAACAGATAGAAATCCTAGAAATGCAGGAAACAATAAACCAACTTAAAAACTCAATTGAGAATACTACCAGCAGAGTAGATCACTTAGAAGAGAGAACATCAGACAATGAAGACAAAGTATTTCAACTGGAAAAGAACATAGACAGCTCAACAAGTCTGCTAAGAAACCATGAGCAGAATATACAAGAATTATGGGACAATATCAAAAGACCAAATTTAAGTGTCATTGGGATACATGAAGGCACAGAGCTCCATACCAAAGGAATAAACAGTCTATTCAGTGAAATAATATGAGAAAACTTCCCAGACATGAAGAATGAGACAGAATCCCAAATCCTAGAAGCCTACAGGACGCCGAATGTGCAAAATCATAAGAGATCCACACCTAGACACATTATAATAAAGATGTCCAACATACAGAATAAGGAGAGAATTTTAAAAGCTGCAAGAGAAAGAAAGCAGATTAAATTTAGGGGCAAACCAATCAGGATAACAGCTGATCTCTCAACACAGACTCTGAAAACTAGAAGATCCTGGAATAACATATTTCAAACACTGAAAGAAAATGGGTTCCAACCAAGAATCGTGTATCCGGTGAAATTAAGCTTCAGGATAGAAGATGAAATTAAAACCTTCCACGATAAACAAAAGATAAAGAATTCGCAGCCAGAAAACCATCTCTTCAAAAAATCCTTTGCAAAACATTACAGGAAGAGGAAATGGACAATAACATTGAAAACCAACAATGGGAGGTAGGACAGTAAAGGGGGGAAAGTAGTCAAAGAGGATAACAAATCAGGTTTAGTAACATCAATAAACAAACATGGCTAGAAGAACAAACCATATCTCAATAATAACCCTAAATATTAATGGCTTAAACTCACCAATTAAGAGACACAGGCTAGTAGAATGGATCACAAAACAAGACCCAACAATATGCTGCCTACAGGAGACGCATCTGATAGGAAAAGATATTCATAGACTGAAGGTGAAAGGTTGGGAAAAATCATACCACTCATATGGACTGCGGAAACAAGCAGGAGTGTCCATACTCATATCTAATAAAATAGATTTCAAGCCAAAGTTAATCAAAAGGGATAAAGAAGGACACTTCATACTGTTCAAGGGAACCATACACCAACAAGAAATAACAATCATAAATATATATGCCCCAAATAATGGTGCAGCTGTGTTCATCAAGCATAATCTTCTCAAGTTCAAGAGTCTAATAGATCACCATACAATAATCATGGGAGACTTCAACACACCTCTCTCACCACTGGACAGATCTTCCAAACAAAAGTTAAATAAGGAAACTATAGCACTCAATAACACTATTAAAAACCTAGACTTAATTGACATATATAGAGTATACCACCCAACATCAAGTAGTTACACCTTTTTCTCAGCAGCGCATGGAACCTTCTCAAAAATAGACCATATATTATGTCTCAGGGCAACTCTTAGACAATATAAAGGGGTAGGGATAATGCCATGCATCTTTTCTGATCATAATGGAATAAAACTGAAAATCAATGATAAAAGAAGGAAGGAAACATCAAGCATCACTTGGAGAATGAACAATAGGATGCTGAATGATCAATGGGTTTTAGAAGACATCAAAGAGGAAATTAAAAACTTCCTAGAGTTAAATGAAAACACAGACACAACATATCGGAATCTATGGGACACATTGAAAGCAGTTCTAAGAGAAAAATTCATCGCTTGGAGTTCATTCCTCAAAAAAAGAAAAAAACCAACAAATAAATGATCTCTTACTTCATCTCAAAATCCTAGAAAAAGAAGAGCAAAACAACAGCAAAAAAAGTAGAAGGCAAGAAATAATTAAAAACCGAGCTGAAATTAATGAAATTGAAACAAAAGAAACCATTGAAAAAATTGACAAAACTAAAAGTTGGTTCTTTGAAAAAATAAATAAAATCGACAGGCCCTTAGCCATGCTAACGAAGAGAAGAAGAGAGAGAACTCTAATTACTAACATACGGGATGAAAAAGGCAATATCACAACAGACACTTCAGAAATACAGAAGATAATCAGAAATTATTTTGAATCCTTATACTCCAATAAAATAGAAGATAGTGAAGGCATAGATAAATTCTTTAAGTCTTATGATCTGCCCAGATTGAGTCAGGAGGATATAGACAACCTAAACAGACCAATAACAATAGAGGAAATAGAAGAAACCATCAAAAGATTACCAACTAAGAAAAGCCCAAGACCGGATGGGTATACAGTAGAGTTTTACAAAACCTTTAAAGAGGAAGTAACACCAATAATTTTCAAGCTATTTCAGGAAATAGAAAAAGAGGGAGAACTTCCAAATTCATTCTACGAGGCCAACATCACCCTGATTCCGAAACCAGACAAAGACACTTCAAAGAAAGAAAACTACAGACCAATATCTCTAATGAACCTTGACGCAAAAATCCTCAATAAAATTTTGGCGAATCAGATTCAAATACATATCAAAAAAATTATACACCATGATCAAGTAGGATTCATCCCTGGGATGCAAGGCTGGTTCAATATACGGAAATCAATAAATGTTATTCACCACATCAATAGACTTAAAAATAAGAACCATATGATCATCTTGATAGATGCAGAAAAAGCATTCGACAAAGTTCAGCATCCCTTTATGTTCAAAACTCTAAAAAAATTAGGGATAACCGGAACATACCTCAACATTGTAAAAGCAATCTATGATAAGCCACAGGCCAGCATCATTCTGAATGGAGAAAAATTGAAGGCATTCCCTCTAAGATCTGGTACAAGACAGGGATGCCCTCTCTCACCACTTCTGTTCAACATAGTCCTCGAAACACTGGCCAGAGCAATTAGACAGACGAAAGAAATTAAAGGCATAAAAATAGGAAAAGAAGAACTTAAATTATCACTATTTGCAGATGATATGATCCTATACCCAGCAGACACAAAAGGGTCTACAAAGAAGCTATTAGAGCTAATAAATGAATTCAGCAAAGTGGCAGGATATAAGATCAATACGCATAAATCAAATGCATTCCTGTATATCAGCGACAAATCCTCTGAAACAGAAATGAGGACAACTACTCCATTCACAATATCCCTCCAAAAAATAAAATACTTGGGAATCAACCTAACAAGAGAGGTGAAAGATTTATATAATGAAAATTACAGAACCCTAAAGAAAGACATAGAAGAGGACCTTAGAAGATGGAGAAATATACCCCGCTCATGGATTGGCAGAACTAACATCATCAAAATGGCGATATTACCAAAAGTTCTCTATAAGTTCAATGCAATGCCAATCAAAATCACAACAGCATTTCTTGTAGAAAAAGATAAAAGAATCATGAAATTCATATGGAATAATAAAAGACCCAGAATAGCAAAAACAATGCTAAGCAGGAAATGTGAATCAGGCGGTATAGCAATACCAAAATTCAAACTATTCCACAGAGCAATAGTAACAAAAACAGCATGGTACTGGTACCAAAACAGGCAGGTGGACCAATGGTACAGAATAGAGGACACAGTAACCAATCCACAAAACTACAACTACCTTATATTTGATAAAGGGGCTAAAAGCATGCAATGGAGGAAGGATAGCATCTTCAACAAATGGTGCTGGGAAAACTGGAAATCCATTTGCATCAAATTAATCTAAATCCCTATCTCTCGCCATGCACACAATTTAACTCAAAATAGATCAAGGAGCTTGATATTAAATCAGAGACATGGCATCTGATAGAAGAAAAAGTTGGCTACGATCTACATACTGTGGGATCGGGCCCCAAATTCCTCAATAGGACACCCATAGCGCAAGAGTTAACAACTAGAATCAACAAATGGGACTTACTCAAACTAAAAAGTTTTTTCTCAGCAAAAGAAACAATAAGAGAGATAAATAGGGAGCCTACATCCTGGGAACAAATCTTTAATCCACACACTTCAGATAGAGCCCTAATAACCAGAATATACAAAGAACTCAAAAAATTAGACAATAAGATAACAAATAACCCAATCAATAAATGGGCCAAGGACCTGAATAGACACTTCTCAGAGGAGGACATACAATCAATCAATAAGTAATGAAGAAATGCTCACCATCGCTAGCAGTCAGAGAAATGCAAATCAAAACTACCCTAAGATACCATCTCACTCCAGTAAGATTGGCAGCCATTAGGAAGTCAAACAATAATAAGTGCTGGAGAGGATGCGGGGAAAAGGGCACTCTTGTTCATTGCTGGTGGGACTGCAAATTGGTGCAACCAATTTGGAAAGCAGTATGGAGATTTCTTGAAAAGCTGGGAATGGAACCACCATTTTACCCAGCTATTCCCCTTCTCGGTTTATTCCCTAAAGACTTAAAAAGAGCATGCTACAGGGACATTGCTACATCGATGTTCATAGCAGCACAATTCACGATAGCAAGATCGTGGAACCAACCTAGATGCCCTTCAATAGATGAATGGATAAAAAAAATGTGGCATTTATACACAATGGAGTATTACTCTGCATTAAGGAACGACAAAATCATAGAATTTGGAGGGAAATGGATGGCATTAGAGCAGATTATGCTAAGTGAAGCTAGTCAATCATTAAAAAACAAATACAAAATGACCCCTTTGATATAAGGGGAGTAAACAAGGACAGGGTAGGGATGAAGAGCTTGAGAAGAAGATTTACATTAAACAGGGATGAGAGGTGGGAGGGAAAGGGAGTGAGAATGATATATAAGAGGAAAGGAGAGGTAAGACAAGATAATACAAATGGAAGAAATGATTTACAGTAGAAGGGATAGAGAGGGAAAAGGGGAGGGGAGGGGAGGGGAGGGGGGATAGTAGAGAATAGGACTGACAGCAGAATACATCAGACACTAGAAAAGCAATATGTCAATCAATGGAAGGGTAACTGATGTGATACGGCAATCTGTATACGGGGTAAAGTTGGGAGTTTATAACCCACTTGAATCAAACTGTGAAAGATGATGTATTAAGAACTGTGTAATGTTTTGAACGACCAACAATAAAAAAAATAATAAAAAAAGTCTTGTATCCAAATTATACAAAGAACTCTTAAACTCAATAATAAAAAAGAGAAATTACCCAATTTGAAAATGAGCAAACTCTTTCAATAAAAATTTTTTCGGAAGGAGATAAACAAAGGACCAATAGCTGCATTTTAAAATTTTCAACATCATAAATTGTTAGGGAAATGTAAGTCAAAACCACAAAAAGGGATCACTTCATGCCCCCTGAAACTTTTATAATAAAAAAGACATAATAGCAAGTGTAGGCAGAGATGTGGGAATATTGGATCCTCATACTTAATGTTTTAGAATATACTGTGAAGCCACTTTTGAAAACAGGCTGGCAGTTTCTCACAATCCTAAACACAGAATTACTCTATGACCCAGAAATTTCATGCCTAGGAGTATATGCCCAAGAGGATGAAAATACATACCTATATTAAAACTTGTATGTGAATGTTCATAGCGCTACCATTCACAATAGCCAAAAAGTAGAAACAACTCGAATGTCCATGAATTGATAAACAAAACGTGGTATGTCTATCTACAGAGTGGAACATGATTCAGCCTTTTAAAAAATGTCATGTGTTTGCCACAACATGGATGAGCCATGAAAGCATTATGCTAAGAGAAAGAAGCAAGTCACAAAAGGCTACCTTGTGTCTCCTCCATTCACAGGAATGTCCAAAATAGGCAGGAGACACAGAAAGCAACTTAGAGGTTTTCAGCACTATAGGAAGGAAGAGATGGGGGTTGCCAATGAGCACCCCATTTCTTTTGGGGGTGACGAAAATGTTCTAAAATTTGTTGTGGATTTAGTTGCACAACTCTATTGGTATAATAAAATCCACTGCATTGTACACTTTAAAACGGTGAATTTTGTTGCATGGGAATTGTATCTCAATAAAGGAGTTTTCTTTAAAAGAAAAAAAAAAAGAAGTCCACTCTTATTTTTTTTTACGGACCACACTGAGAGGGCATGTTTCAGGCAGTCCTTCACATGCGTCTTTGAGAAATCAGACTCACAATGATTTTTGTGATTCTCTCCCAGGCTCCAATAACCACCACTCTACTCCCAACTTCTCTGAGATCAACTTTTTAGCTTCCACTAAGAAGTGTTTATGTAGGAAAATGTTCATTAAAATATTTATAGGACTGGAGATTATCTGAATGTTTAGCCAAAGGGGAGAGATTAAGTTAATTTAAGAGAGATGTAAGCTTATTGATCATCTCAATAGATGCAGAAAAAGCGTTTAACAAAATATAGCACCCTTACCTGTCAAAACAGTAGAAACACTAGTGACAGAAGGAACTTTGTAAAAGCATTGTAAAAGCTATCTATGATAAACCCAAGGAAGCATCATTCTAAGTAGAGAAAGGTTGAAAGCATTCACTCTAAAACATGGAAGAAGACAGGGTGCCCCCTCTTTCACCATTTCTATTCAACTGCATCCTTGAAATTGCCAGAGCCATTGGACAAAAGAAAGACATTAAAGGTATACAAATAGGTCAAGAAGAATTCAAATCTCACTCTTTGCTGATAGGATTATGTCATCTTCTTAAATTTTTTATTAGAGCATAATAGTTATACATAGAAGTTGGGTTGATTTGGAAAAGATCCTACGTGCATGGAATCTGATTTACTAAATTCAGTCCCCACCCCCCATCTCCCTCCCCTTCCCGCCCCCATTCTCCTTTCTCTACTGATCTTTCTTTGGTTCATTTATCTGTTAATATCTGACTTGTGCTTTCTACATATACATACAGGTGCAGTCTCCTGTGGTAGACTTCCATGTGCATATAACATGATCTGCATAAGACCTTTCACATTTCCTCTCTTCCCAAACCTCTCCGCCCTCTCATTCTCCTTCTACTCCACTGATCTTCCCTGTATACTTAAGATAGCCAGTCCAACCCCACTTCATGAACTTCTTTCCTCTATTTTGCTCTGGCCCTGATAATTTCAGCATTGTACAGGAATAGTTAACTTCTGTCTTTCTGAACACAGAGATCAAGATTGATGTTAAATGAGAAAAACACTACATTTGAAAATACTGAAGGCAACACCGACAGTTTCTGCAGATGATGACTCTGCTTTGTAATTTTTTTTTAACATTTGCAATGAAAATGAACTTTCTCCAAAAATCCTATGTTTACATAAAAGGACAACAGGAGACAGAGATTACTGAGACAGTGAGAAATGACTTCACATCATGATGAGGTCGAATGGTTTTCTGTTGGCTTCTAGCAATTCTCTGGTTACTCCCACCCACCATCACCCCTCCAAATGTGTACGGCTCCATGGGTCTGATTTCCTGAGACCAGTCCCACACGTTATCAGTCTCCAGGCTGCTTTTCATTCGATATTATTTGCCATGTTGCTGCAGATTAACAAGCCTGTTTGGGGTGTTCTCAGTCCATTCTCATCATGGTCCCTTTTTCTCTGTTTTGTAGCTATGACAACATTGGAAATGAGCAATAAATCATTTGTCACTGAATTCATCTTTTTGAAATTTTCCAACCACTTCCACCTATAGGGCTGGTTCTTCCTGCTCTTTCTGGTCATTTACCTGAGCACTCTCCTGGGGAACATGCTCATAATAGTGACTACCAGGGTCAGTCCTGCTCTCCACACTGCAATGTACTTTTTCCTCAGCAATTTGAGCTTCTTGGACGTCTGCTACACATCCTCCACACTCCCAGTACTGCTAGTGAACTTCTTCTGGGAGAAGAAGGCCATTTCTTATGAGGGCTGCCTTTTCCAGATCTTCTTCTTGGTGACAAGTGCTGGCACAGAAGGCTTCTACTGGCTGTGTGGCCAGTATGACTGCTGTGTGGCCACCTGCCGCCCTCCTCAGTACCCAGTTATTATGAATGTGAAGGTCTGTGTTGGCCTTGTGACTGAGTCCTGGCTGTGTGGGCTGTTGAATATGGTCACACATACGGTGCTGGCCATCACACTCACTCTGTGTGGGCCCCACCATATCAGCCACTTTCTTTGTGATTCCCCATTGCTCCTGAAGCTCTCCTGCTCAGACACCTCTGTCAAGAAGTCTGCCCTCCACGTTGTCAGTGCCAACATGGGCCTGAGCCCCTGCCTCTTCACTGCAGGCTCCTATGCACTCATCATGGCAGCCATCCTGGGGATTACCTCTGCCCAGGGCAGGAGGAAGGCCTTCTCCACCTGTGCGTCCCCCCTCACTGTCGTGGTGGTCTTCTATGGAACAGCCAACTTCCACTATGACAGGCCCAGAGAAGGCTGGACATGGACACCCTGGTCTCTTTGCTCTTCTGTGTGGTGAGCCCCCTGTTGAGCCCCGTCATTCACAGCCTGAGAAGCAACGAGGTGCAGAGTGCCCTGAGGAAGCTGGCTGGGAGACAGACTGTATATTGAGATTAGAACTAGATGATGGTTTCATTCTAGGAAATGTCTTAGTTGTAGAAATATGTGAACTCTTCAGCAGCAATTACAAGAGCGCTCTCTCCATACACAGTGTCTCATGACCACTGTGGTGCCCCTCCAACCAGGGGAAGCACACTGTGCTAAGTATGTGACACATTGTGACCTCACCTGGGTTCTCTAATCCACAGGTACTTCAGAATATTTTTATTACTTTTCTCTTCAAAAAAAGCCCATACCCAAAGCAGTCAATCTCCTTTCCCCCAATATTGCAGCTCTAGCCAACACTAGTGAATGTGAAGTTCTATGTGCAATGTGACTTTGACTTGCATTTTCCTAATGGATCTTGATTCTAAGTTTTAAATATACACCATTTCTGTGTTTCTCCTTCACATGTGGAAATATCCATGTATACACTCGAGATTTTGTGGATATTTTTAATGAAGTAATACCATATACGCCTTTTGGATCTGACTCCTTTCACTTAGGATGTTTGCAATTTTCAGTTATATTGTAGCTTGTATTAGTATTTTAGTTTATTCCTCCTTACTGTGACTGATTTCCATCTTATGAAATTGCCACATTTCTTTGTTCATTTCGCACTGGATAGTAATTTTTACTTTGTGTCTGTGTGGGTGTCGTACTGCAGATTGAACCCGGAGCCTCCTGCACACTGCACAATGTTCTACCACTAAGCCAAAGCCCAACACTTTTAAAAATTTTGTTTTGAGACAGGATCTTGCAAATTTGCCCAGGTTTCCCCTGAACTTGTGATCCTCCTGCCTTAGCTTCTCAAATAGCTAGAGTACAGACCTGCCTGGTCATTTTCACTTTTTGACTAATATGAATAAGATTCGTATGTATAATATGAACATTATATATAATATGAACATTATATGAACATTCATGTACAAATCATTGGTAGACAACTTTTTTATTTATCATGAGTTTGTAAGTAGGAGTGAAAGAGGTGGATTGTGAACTGCATATTTGACTTTCTGAAGAAGTTCCAGATCATTTTTAGACCAGTGGAACCAGCTTACCTTATTAATAAGAGTGGTGAATAAAGCTTCTGATTTCCTCACTCCCTTAACAACACATCATTATCATTCCTTTTATTGTGAGGAACCTGGAATGTGTGAAGTGCTTCATCAAATATGCTTTAGCTTTGCCTTTCCCTGATGGCTTATCATTCTAAGATCTTTTAGGAGTACTGTTAATGTGTCTCTCCTAAGCATGAGGAAAACCCCATTGTATTATGGATAATTTTAAGTTTTAGAGACTTACCTCTTTATCTAATAATTTTATTTTTATTTTTGTGCAGCAAAATACTACAAGACTTTCAAGCTTGTTGTCTTTTCTCCATCTGTGCCCGAAAGAGCTGTTTGATGACTCTTTTTTTTCCCCTACTTTTAAACTCCATAGCAAACAATTTCTTCACCAGAATATGAGCATCAGCAGGATCATAAAATTAAGGGACATGAAGTCATACAGGGTTTGGTAAGGGATCAGCCCTTAGCGAGAGTGGATCAGCTGAAGATAGTGGGGATGCTTTTAATATTGTGGCTTCTGATATTTGCCCATCTAGAAAAATATGTAACACGAAAGAAAAAATTCATATGCCGTGTGAAATCCATCCCAATAAGTGTACACCCACCCTGACCCCTTCTCTTTGTAGCGGGAAGGGAAGGCAGTCTTGAGGTTTCAGCGACCCACAGCTTCTTAGCAGAAATCTCACTCTGAACTTCGCTCACCCACATCCCAGAAGAGAGAGGACGCTGATCTTCTCGCTGCATGCTGGGAACAGGTTATTGCCAAGACATTAATGAATCCAATAGCGAATTAACTGCTCTCCATTGTTGCAGTTGAACTCAAGCCGTTGCCGTTGAGTTGTGTTTGCCCACTGAGGAGTCCCAGAGCAGCTGCAGAGGAAAGGCTCGATGCATATTCCCAAAAGGTCAGCCCCAGACCTCTATAAATGTCATTCACAGGAAAATGAATTGTGAGAGATCAGAGGATTTTGACTCCTTCATGAGGCCACAGATATGTGACAGGCAACTTTCAGAATAACAGGTCCATTTTGTGGTGAATGGAGACCAACAGCCAGTTTTACCAAGAGCTTTCTTTGCAGCCCAGGTGCTAGTATGGAGAGCAGCAAGGGCCACACCAAAACCAGAAATCTACGCCTCTCTGTGAGAGTTGCTGGTAAGTAGTTTATTTACCATCACAATTTTCAAAAACACTATCCCAGAATCAAGATATACCTACACCTTAAAAACATATTACAGAATATTGTATATATTTTTATTACCATTTTGATGGCATTTATGTAATGACCTATCATAGCACCTTTTCTATGTGTGTCTAAGTTTCCACAATACTACTTGTATTGCCAGAGTAGAAATAACTTCAGAGGTTATCACAAAACCTGAGGGATTTATCATGATACCTCCAGTACTGGAAGAAAACCCAAAACATAACCAGAAACCCTGGGATGCCTAAATTCCTTAAGTGAGATGATGTGTGTGGAAAATTACTTATGGTAAACAATAGATAATGCTAAGTGTTAATCCTCTGCTTTTGATGAGCTGGACAGAAAGGAATAATTTTTAGGGAGAAAGTATAGGGACACATTCCCATTATAATACAATATAGCATAACAATAGACCTACCAAAATATTTGTTTAAATAAAAATCATTATTGTTGAAGAAGTTATGTTTAGAAACGTATTCATTAACTAACTATTGGTTTTCATTTTTATCTTACAACACATGGATGCTTGGGGAGGGGAGTTGCAAGCAATTTATTAACTGTAACAAATACCTGAAGCTTGCGAATAATCTACTTCATATACAAGCCCCCTCCTTTAGAATTATTATATTTTGGGGTCACTCATAAGTGACTTCATTCTCGGTCACCTGACTTTATGATGACTGATTGGGAAAGAAAGATGCAGAGCTGCTTGTTCTGTGGGAACTGCGCCGATGGTCTCCATAAGGGATATGTTTAGGAGACAGGAGACACTGAGTTCCTCAGAAGCCGCTGGGCTATGCTGCCTCACTTATGCCCACAGAGGCTTTATTTTTCTCAGCAAGATATCTGCACCAGAGCCACTGAACAGAAATGTCCTCTCGCCTCTGTCAAGTCTCTGTTAGATCCTTTACGTCCCACACAGTACCGTCTTTAAAGAATCTTTTAAAAACTCTGCTCCATGGATGTACTTGAAAGACCTTCTTCATTCTTCAAACCTTTACTGAGTGCACATTTACACAAGTTGTTTCCCTAGTTTTTAGAACACAATTGAGAGGCCCAACTAGGACCTGGAGGAGCGCATATTCAAAATGGAATGAGGGTCTTTTACAAGTATTAAGTGCTCCAATCCCAGAGATGCCCAAGCAAACACTAAGGGAAAATAATGATAATTTGAGATTACATAGAATTGTTACCAAGTTTCCTGCACATATTGAGTTCATCTTCCCATTAGATTGTAAGTTGGTTGAAGGACAGTGTCAAAGACCAGCTCTAACAGGGGGTCTCAGGAGACAAATGGATGATGAGGAGTTGGCGAAAGAGGGGGTGGAGAAACAACACAGACACCAAAGTGAAGGTGTTGATCCCAATCTTTTCTTGTGAAGTTGATCATATATACACTTTTCATTTTGGCAGGCTTACAGTACTTTGTGGTTACAAAACAGGAATCATTATTCAAACAAAACAAAATATTACGTAGCTACAATTAGAATAGAAGAATGTATCTTGGCTTATGCATAAGCAAGCATTTGTACTTTCAGTTCGAGTTTTGCTTTGAGCTGTTTCTGCTTAGTTAACTTTTAATAATAGTTACAAATGTCCCAAACTATTGGCCTATACCTTGACTATTCTTTCTTGACTTACTGACTGGAACCGGTGCCATGGTACGGCAAGTAGTTGATTTGTTATTACTTGTAATCAAACAAAAGTAAACTCAGTGAGACCTTGTCTCTAAATAAAATATAAAATAGGGCTGGGGATGTGGCTCAGTGGTCAAGCCTCTGAGTTCAATCTCCGGTAACTGCCCCCCTACACCCCGGCCCCAAAAAAACAGAACTGAAAGAGATGTTAAATGCTGAATTGAGTGCTGAATCTCCAAGACAGGAGGGAGGCTTTTTCCTGGTGAATTTGTTAAGATTTTAAACGTACCAGTTAGGGGTAAGGGCATCCCTGCATGTTTGGTGAAAGAGCCCAGCCATTTCCAAAGTATGTCCTTGGACCAGCATCACTGGGAACACTTGGAACTCACTGACTGAGGCCAACTATTCTGCACAATGACCTCTGATCTTTCCCTCGGCTCCAAGCACCCACACCACATGGAAGGATATGAGGACAACTCTGGGCCAGGCCAGATAGCTTATAGATTTCACAGTCATAAATTCACATTGCCACAAGCACCTGAAATCATTCAGATATTTTTCTGAATAAATTGACCTTGTACTGTGTGTGTGTGTGTGTGTGTGTGTGTGTGTGTGTGTGTGTTTTAAGCAATTTAATGGGCAACATGAAAATTGGATTTAAAAATTTTTATCATTGCTTGTGCTATTGAGATCAAATAGGAATCATTGTTTCCCTGATGTGCATAAGGGTTTTCATGATCACACCATTCTTTATCGTTTTGGTCATGCCCTTTTTTTTTTTTTTTTTCGTTTGAGAAAATGAATCCCTAAGGTTAGTCAGCAAAACCTTTCATTTGTTGCCAAAGCAAAAAAAAAAAAAAAATTCTTCTTTTAAGACTCTAGACTTATTTATTTTATTTTGTTTATATTTAGATTTTAAAATTAGTTGTGCTTAACAGAAGCACCGACTTTCTATTGAAATTTAAATACTTTAAGCTTCTTAAGGCCCTGAGATTTGGAATTTTAATGAAAGCTGTGTTGGCCTATTAATCATGTGCAATGAATTATTAGAACCAAAGACAAGAATGTCTGGGCATTGAAGATAATAAGACAATTTAATAAGACAATTTACTAATATATGGCATTACTAATATATGGCATTACTAATATTATGGCATTACTAATATATTATGGCATTACTAATATATGGTATTATCATCAGGGAACAAAGTATCACTACAAATAATAGTTATTACATGATAAAATTTCTGAGTTAATTTCATTTTTGTTTTTAAATCATAACTGTTAATACATATTAAATGTACAAATTAATGTACATTATGCAAATTAAAGGGATTCATTGATGTTTCCCTACTTGCAGTAATATATTGTGCATTAATTTCAATTCTATTTTCTGTACAATGGGGATAATAGGTTATCTGATAGGTTGTTGTGTCAACCAAATAAGTTAATGCATGTAAATGTCTTATAGGCATTTAATAAGTGTTAGGTATTTTTATCGAATGTGTGTCTCTATTCGTTACTCAATTTGAAAATCCTGATTGGATTCAGGTATGTAAAAATTCATCTTTTCAAAGAAATTTACTGAGTTTTGATAGAATGGATTATCCGAAATTCAATCTAATTTTTACAGAAAACATGCCACTTTTAAACTACATTAAACAAGGTTTTTAAAGTCAGGCATTTATGTGTATTGAAGCAATCTAAGAAGACTCACACTCAAATTATTTTTCTATGAAATATGCCTTAGATGATTATGATGATTATGGTTATTATTATTGCAGAGCAGAGGGTTTACTATTAAGTTGATCTAATTCCTATGCTGCATTATATAAATTCTAAGGAGCAAGTACATATTGTGTCACAAAGTGTCATTCATGAGTTATGATTGTTAATAATTGATTCTAATGGTGACCATGATGATGATTCAATCTAATGCCCTACATTAATAAAGAGCATAGAGGATAAAGAAAATTGTTTGGGTATCATCCTTCACCCTACGCCACACCCGTGACCTACAAGAAATTAGCCAGTAAAACCAAGTAAAAAAATCTCCCAATGTATGTTATTATAATTTTATCTACTTATATGTAGATAAAATTATAAAAACATACATTGGGAGATTTTTTTAATGCCCCATGAAATTGTTCCTCCTGAACTGACCTTTATATTTAAGACCTTTACAATAGCAGTATGCACAACTTCAGAGATTTTATTTTTAAATCCCTGAACATTTATGTTGAGTTTTCTCTTTTACACATTCACAGACCATGTACCAATTTCCCATAGTAAAATCTGCTGGAACTGCCTTCTATGTGGAATTTTATTTCTTTTTCTAAAAACATCTAGATATCTACCTATAAAAGAGATTGTCATATTGATCTTTTTGATACAGGGAGTTAAAAGAAAGTACATGTCACTGATTTCTAAATGACTTGAAGTTCATTCAGGTAGTTGATAGAGAAAAGAGAGAACGTAAGAAATGTCAAGTACATGTAGCTTCCAGCTCCATTTCAAAGTAGATTTACTGTAAATCAATGCTAATAAGGTAACCTCTTGTTAAGGAAAATTATTTAGAGAAAGCAATACCTACACCAGATCTAGATAGTGTGGTGTTTTTAGTCATTTCTGTATAAACTTTTACTACAATTTTCGTGAACACCAAGTATCACAAGAATCCCTACTTTCTCTATTTCCTTCTCTACTTTCTCTATTCTCCTGGGGGATTTCATATTCACCCTTTGCTGTAAGAGTTGCCTTCAAGACAATGACTCCCAATTCCACACCTGCAGTTCTAGGCTATCTGTGAAGGGCATTTCCACGTGATAATCCCACAGATAACTCACATTCAACATTACTCAAATCAAATCCACTAAAGCCTCCTCTACATCTGCTATTCCTCACATATTCCTGTTTTCCTGAGTGATCCCACAAGCTAGCCAGCCTCCCCAAACTGATTTGTTGTCTTTACCGTGTCCTCTTCAACTAGGACTTTAAAGTTCTCCATATCCTTCTCCATGAGGGCTTCAGAGATTTTCTCCCACCTTCAACACAGCACGTCTTCCGATACAGACCACTTCATTTTGATCTTGTTTTAGCACTCAGATCACTCTTTTGAACTAAACAGGTGTGTCTAAAACCTGGGGAACCAAGTTTCACAGTTATTGACCCCTGCTCATTGGACTCACACTTACAATTCCATGAGTGGGTCTATATACGTGTTCTAGACCTAGAGATCTGATGATTTTTTAAAACCCAGTCTATCTCCCTCCAGATGTCCCTGTTTTCAGTCTGCACTCACCTGAAAGAGATTTATGGTCTTCTATTGTTGATACTCTGCAATCATTGATATCCATGCTCATACCCAAGCCTGGCTTCCAGAGACACACCTGGGCTCTCTGGTGGCCCATGGCATGGTTGGGGTAGGACATTTTCTGAGGTTTCTATTGCGAAATACCTTGCTTAGAAATCAGGCCTGACACAGCTTCACAGAGCCTAGTCCCGGCCCCATAGGCTGATACCCTGCCACCTCCCCTGAAGTAGCAGGCTCCTCAGGATGACCCAGGGCTTGGCAGCATCCACTGGTACTATTCCACCAGCCCCTTGAAGCCTAGCTGGAGTGTCCATAGAAACAGGGTACATCTCTATGGAAATGGGCTCCCTCCTCCCGTCCCAGTGTGATGCATCTCTCAGAGAAGCTCAATAGTGAGGGTCTTTCCATTTATAGCAAGTAGGAAAACAAGTGTTCCGAGCTTGCTGAGCCTTAGATGGCAGATTCCTGCTATATTCTTTGAGATTTCTGCCATCAATGTTGCCTGAGATGCCAACTTGTCATCCCCCTAACTTTAAGACAGTGTTCTCAGTCAAGACCAATCCCACAACCAATAACACACACACACACACACACACACACACACACACACACACAGATACACACACACACACACACACACACACACACACACACACACACATGCACATGCCCATCCATCATGGTGAGCAAGGCTTTGTATCTGTGATACAGACCGAATGCACCCACCAATCACATTCACTGCTTCAAACAGATCGTGATCAGGAAACAACTGATGTCACTTGTAAAATGTGATATGTCCTGGACTATCACTGTGGTAAAAAAGAAGTAGAGAAATGCAAAAAATGGGAGAAAATACTTAACCTCTTAGAGACCTATAAAAATATTTAGATGTGGTTCCAACCAATCCTGAGTTAAAAATCATCTTGAAAAAATGCTTTCACTTCTATTTATCAATTTACTTACTTACTTACTTACTTACGTACTTACTGCAGTACTTGGGATTGAACCCAGTGGCACTGTACCATGAAGCTATATCCCCAGCACTTTCAATTATTTAGGCTGGGGGGCCTTGCAGAGTTTCAAATTTATGATCCTCCTGCATTAGTCTCCCAAGTACCTGGGATTACAGGCAGGTAACACTCTGCCTCATTATTAATTATTTTAATAATAAGGCTATTTTTAAAAATTGAACTATAATTTGTACTCAAAGAATGCACAGATCTAAAGTTTACAGGTTTATAATATTTTACATATATATGAACTACCAAAAATCAGGATATAAAACATTTCCATCACTTTAGAAAATTCTTTCATGCTTCAACTGATATCACCCCTGAGCTCCAAAAAAAAAAAGACCACCATTATTACTTGACCATTATAGCTTTTTTACTAATTTTTGAAATTTATTTAAAGGAAACATACAGTATATATTTTGTATCTGGCTTCTTTCACCCAGAAAATTTTTTTTAGGTTTGTCAATGTTATTAATGTTCCAGTATTTGTGTTTCTAATGTAACTGAATTATTCCACTGCATGATAAACCGTGATTTGTCTTCTGTCCTTCGGCTGAAGGCATAATATTTGTTTGAGTTATCATGAATTTTGACACAAGAATTTTTGTGAACTGTGCATTAATTTCCTTTGAAATATGCTAGGAATGGGATTGTTTTGAATAAAATAACTACATATTTAACTAAATTAGAAATTACTAAATATTTTTGAAAAGTAAGTGTATAGACTTCAAATTTCACCTTGACTATCTATCAAAATAGCGAGAAAGTATGTTGTTTTCATCATTATAATTACCAAAAAGAGCAGAAGAAAATGCAAATTAATGACTTTCCTTGACTTTATTAGGGATGAAAATTATAAAACAAACAACTAATCAAAGTCTGGGGAGAGATAAGCAACCAAAATACTCCAGGCAATTTTTTAACTATGGGAGAACCCACTAGATACATAGGAGTTTATTTATAAAAAAAAAAAACTCAAATAAAAAATAGTTAATGGATTGCTAAAGACTAAGTATAGACAGGTTTAAGAGCATAAAGACCCAGAGGGCTATAGATATAAGATGTTTATATTTTTTTCTTTTTCTCCATGGTTTCCACCATATGCTCCCAGGAAGATAGGAAAGTATTCTGAGAAAGTGTCTTTAACGGTATCATTTCTTGCATAGGTTGAGAGATAAAGAGCAGCAACAGCAGCCAAAACTCCCAGACCCATTTCCTGATTTTTTGCATAGAGCAAAAGCTGTAATCTTCAGAAACAAGGGTAACAGAAACTGTTACATTAGAACACTCAACGGAAAACCTTTGCAGCTATGGAAAGGAACAGGCCAAAATGTCTAACAACGGGAGGAATAAGAACTAGGCTCAGCCATATTGCTAGAAAGTGGGTCACTGTGAAGGCCATATCCCTGTGACTGAGTTTACAGTACCTAAGGCAGGGCTTCCTGGAAACATCAGAAATCCCATCACTGTTTTCCACTAGTCCACTAACATGCATTGACTGAAAATAACAGTAGAATACAGCTGAGAATTCTTCAAGAAATAGATTATCTCTGGAGAACAGCGAAAATAGAATACACAAAAGCAAGCAGGGAACAATATTAACAAACTGAACTCAGCCATATAGAATAAGGATAACATTACAGTCAATTGAGATCAATCCCAGAATGCAATATTAAAAAATTCAATCAACCGAATTTCCATAGTAAAAGACTAAATATGAAAAAATATATATCATTTCAATAGATGCAGAGAAAATAAGAAAATTCAGTATCTATTTATGATAAAAACTATAACTAAATGAAACTAGGGGCAAAGTCTAGTTTTAGAGTGCATGCTTAGTATGCATAAGGCTCTGAATTCAAAACCCAGCAAACATACACCAAAAAAAAAAAAACTACTAGTAAAAAATGGGTAAGTGATGTGATACAGCAATTTGTATACGGGGTAAAGTTGGGAGTTCATAACCCACTTGAATCAAACTGTGAAAGATGATGTATTAAGAACTGTGTAATGTTTTGAACAACCAACAATAAAAAAAAATGGATAGACATTTTCTAACTTGATAAAAGGCATTGAGTAAATGTAATGTGCCAGACACATAGCTTATATTATCTCAAAACTTTTTTCAGCACTTGTGAAATAGACATCATTAATATCCTAAGCAAGGAACAAACTGAGGAATAGAGATGAGCTGCCTTTTTTAGAAACAACATCTAGTAAACAACAGATGGATTTCAATCCACATCTATCTGGACCAAGAACCTACAGTTTTACTATAATATTTTTCATTTAAGATTGAAAAAGAAACAGAAATTTTAGTTCAAAACAATGGATCACGGATTAGCATGGGTAACATGATAGAAAATCAGTAATTGTATTAATCATTTTTTTTCAGGAAATGTAATGTTCGGTGAGGTAAATCTTATAATACAAAAGAAGAAAAATACCTAAGTATATATCATTTGTCAAAATTTCTTGTATCTTATAAAACTTGAAAAAATAAAAGTTTCTACTGAAAAAAATAGATCAATGTATTTAAAAGCAGGTGACTGATAATTTTACTTTTAAGAAATAATCAGAGATGATCACAGATACATATGTATGAAAGCTTCTATTCCAATATTTATGATAGTAAATGAAATGAAAGGTTTCTATGTTCAATAAAAAGGGAGATATTAACTTAATTTCATGTTAGAAAATTAAGATTACGAGGCAAACAATTAAATAGAGTACAACAATATTGGGAAATTTTGCTTTGGATATTTTAAAGATAGATAGAGGTAGAATGGGATGAATGCAAAGAGAGCTTTGATTTTATGACCTGTTCTATTCTTTTGAATAACTTTCTGCATTTTCTTCATTTTTCCACAATGAAAACTTATTACTTGAAATAACAGACATACAAAAAAGAATTCATCACAGTGAAGCACAGAGTTAGGAGGGAGATACTGAAGATTCAATGAGACACAGGGGTTGATAGCTGGTTGTGCATTTTGACCAAGTCTCCATTTATTCTTACAAAAGAGTACCCATGCAATAGTCTGTGAGAAGTTATGCTCTCTCTAAAGTCACTCCTATACGTCTCTTTCCAGAGTCCAGGCATCTCTCTATAAAATATTTTTGCCATGATGCTGCAGATTAACAAGCCTGTTTGGGGTGCTCTCAGTCCTTTCTCGTCATGGTCTCTTTTTCTCTGTTTTGTAGCTATGATACCATTGGAAATGAGCAATCAATCATTTTTCACTGAATTCATCTTCTTGGGATTTTCCAACCACTCCAAACTACAGGGCTGGTTCTTTCTGCTCTTTCTGGTCATTTACCTGACCACTCCCCTGGGGAACATGCTCATAATAGTGGCCACCAGGGTCAGTCCTGCTCTCCACACTCCAATGTACTTTTTCCTCACCAATTTGAGCTTCTTGGACTTCTGCTAAACATCCACCACCCTCCCAGTACTGCTGGTGAACTTCTTCTGGGAAAAGAAGGCCGTTTCTTATGAGGGCTGCCTTTCCCACATATTCTTCTTGGTGACAAGTGCTGGCACAGAAGGCTTCATAATGGCTGTGTGGCCAGTATGACTGCTGTGTGGCCACCTGCCGTCCTCCTCAGTACCCAGTCATCATGAGTGTGAAGGTCTGTGTTGGCCAGGTCACTGGGTCCTGGCTGTGTGGGCTGGTGAATTTGGTCACACACACGATGCTGGCCATCACACTCACTCTGTGTGGGCCCCACAAGTTCAGCAACTTTCTCTGTGACACCCCATTGCTCCTGAAGCTCTCCTTCTCAGACACCTCTGTCAAGGAGTCTGCGCTCCACGTTGTCATGGTCACCATGAGCCTGAGCCCCTGCCTTTTTACTGCAGGCTCTTACGCACCCATCATGGTGGCCATCCTGGGGATTCCCTCTTCCCAGGGCAGGAGGAAGGCCTTCTCCACCTGTGCGTCCCCCTTCACTGTCGTGGTGGTCTTTTATGAAACAGCCAACTTTCACTATGACAGGCCCAGAGAAGGCTGGACATGAACACCCTGGTCTCTGTGCTCTTCTGTGTGGTGAGCCCCCTGTTGAGCCCTGTCATTCACAGCCTGAGAAGCAATGAGGTCCAGAGTGCCCTGAGGAAGCTGGCTAGAGGGTGTGCATCCCTTTGCAAGATCACAGTCTAGACCAATCTTCAAACTGGAGTATACAGTCATCTAAAAAGATGCCTCCCAGGAACTTGTAGGCACCTGGTTAGAGAGTCTGTATCTGGAGCTTCAACTCCAACTCCAGCTTTTAAAATCTCTGAGACTCCTTTCTCTCTTCTCTTTTCACAAACATCCTTTTCCCACTTTCAGGTTCAAGTGTGTTGGACACCTTGTGTGGGTGTTCAGCACCATCTCTGTCCTTCTGTGTTCTCCCCACACCAGAGGGAAAGGAAGTACGAGAACCTAGTTTTCCACACTCCCCTGCTTGCAGGCCTCCATTATAAAATTTTCTGTCAAGATCAGCCAAACACTAGGCAGAGAGGAAGAAAGGAAAGGAAGAAAGCGGGTTCTTTTGGATCCCATAGCAGCAGCAGCAAACCAGCTTTTTAGAGGCAGGAACTAATCTCCTTGGTGCCAGGAGCTATGTGTGCAGGCTCCTAGACAGCTTTTCCTGAATGTGGGTCACAGTAGCGTGGAATGAGCGTCTCATTCCAGGGATGTTAGGGTTTCCATATATGGGGTGGTGTCACCTGCCCTGTTTTCCTTTTTTCTTCCAGATCTCCCAACCATTTTATAACTTTTTTTCTGTGTCAACTTCCTCTACCCTAAGACATCAAGAGTCGTTCTTCATCTCTACCTGACCACGGTGGCACTGACCACAATAGTGGTTTACATCAGAGATGGTTCTAGATAACAGATCTGAGAAGGTAGGTTTGTTGTCTGACCTGAGGGAATTGAATATGTTGATGATGTCACAGCCAATGGGACAGGAGACCTGATAATTTTTGGTGTGCAATGACCGAACAGAGACTTTAAGTTATCTTGGCCTGAAATCAAATGTCTATGGAAAACTAAGCTTTGGAATAACAACATCGACCTTCAGGGTGGGAATGAACATTACAACATGACTACAGAGTGCAGTTACTGACTGGAGTGGGAGACTTACAGAAAGAAAATGATAGGTTCAAGCATTATATTCCTCCTTCAAGTCAGGTTCAGATCATGAGAAATATTTTTTCTTTGGAAACTGATAAAGGTTAATATCAGAATAAAACATCCAATTCTCCAAATTGCAGAAGTACAAAGAAAATTATAAATCCACAATTTCTCCAGGTCTCTCTTATGTCAATTAGGACATTAATGGGGCAATGAATGAGATGTTGTTAATTAGAATGGCAAAATACCAGTGGAATTAGACAAATCTCAGAGCCTTGAACCCTGAAATGTACATTAACCCTCTTTTCTGTCAGAAGCAGCCCCTCCTGCCCTGAGGAGACTAGCTTTCCCTAAATTGAAGACCCTATGTTGACTCTACCTGGGCAGTTGTCTTTATTTTTTTTTAAGAGAGAGTGAGAGAGGAGAAGAGAGGAGAGGAGGGGGGAAGAGAGAGAGAGAGAGAGAGAGAGAGAGAGAGAGAGAGAGAGAGAGAGAGAGAATTTTTTTAAAAGAGAGAGTGAGAGGAGAGAGAGAGAGAATTTATATATATATATATATATATATATATATATTTTAGTTCTCCGCAGACACAACATCTTTGTTGGTATGTGGTGCTGAGGATCAAACCCGGGCCATACTCGTGCCAGGCAAGCGCACTACTGCTTGAGCCACATCCCCAGCCCAATTGTCTTTAAGATGCTCATCCATCATCCCACATTGTCACCAAACTCTTAATTGGGGTCTGATCCTAGAATGCCTCAGTTACAAGTATAAAATATAGCCCAGGAGAGTATAAGGGTCACACCAAAATAAAAGGTAAATATTTTATTGTATTTTGTTAATTGGAGCTTTAAGAATATATAAGAGAAATTGTTTGAGTCTTCTAGACCAAAGAAGTCAGGACATATTGCTGGATCATCTTGAATGCAGTCACAGGGATGTAATCACCAGAAATGTTAGGGCCAAGGATTTTCCTGAGCCATGGGAAGTGGCTACTAGACTCTCTTTCGTTGATGGACTGAAATCTGGACTCAGTGTTTGCTTAAGTTCAATGACCAATATGATCCTGGAATAATAGAGAGGATGGTTATCAGAAATAAATAAGGTGTTGGATGGTGTGTTAGGTGACCCCTTCCCTGGCCTCACAGCTGGATCTGGAGGAGGGCCTGGAGCACCAGCCTTCGCCAAGGCCTCGTGGACATGCATTTAGAAGGCAGCAACAGATCCTTGTGAAACCCGCAGCCGCTGTCCTCGGCAGCCTGGGAAGACATTAACAGATGGCATCGTTGAAACGGGCTCTCTTATTTCAGTGAGAATAAGGGGACCCTGAAGTAGAAGAGGCCATGTGGTGGAGCAGTGATCAGAACATTCAAATCTGTAGAGATTTTTGACAGTGGTAAATCATCGTGGTATTTATAGATGGAAAAAAATGGGCACCCTCCTAGAATAGTGCCTGTCTCATGTAATGTGAAACTCTTCCTTTCACACTTCATTGGTGCATTGTAGTGATCCATAATAGTGGGATTTGCTGACACATATTTGAACATGCACACACAATAACTGTGAACTTTGGCTAATATCATTCCAATATTTCCCTTTTCCTCACCTCCTCCCCTGGTGCCTTGACTCTACTGATCTTCCTTCAACTTTAATGAAGAGACTCCCTTCCCAACTTTCCTTTCTTTTCCCCCTCTAGCTTTAACAGATGAAAAACATACGGCCCTTAACTTTCTGAGTTGCTTATTTCCCTTAATGTTCTGAAGATCTATCCATCTTCCAGCATGACATAATTTCGTTCTTTTTATGGCTGAATAAAATTCCAGTGTGCATATACCAGATGTTCTTTATCCATTCTTCCACTGCTGTCACCTTGGCTGGTTCATGGGCATGTATGTTTCATTATAGTATGATGACTTCGATCCGCTGTGATAAATACCAAGCAGAGGTAGAGCTGGGTCGCAGGGTGGTCCATGGCTACTCCTGAGGAGCCTCCATCCCGATTTCCGTAATAGTTGTGCTGATTTACATGCCCACCAACAGGGTGAGAGTGCTCCTTTCTCTCCAATTCTCTCCTTGTCACACTCATTTCTGTTTGTATTCTTGGTGGTTGCCTTTGTCACTGAAGTGAGATGAAATCTCAGGGTAGTCTTGACTTGCAAGTATTTACATATATTTGTTGGCCACCCACATATTTTCTTCTAAGACGTGTCTATTTAGTTCATTTAGTTTCCCATTGGTAATTGGGTTATTTGATAATTGGGTTATTTAATAATTTGATGTTAAGTTTTTTGAGTTCTTTATTAATATTCTGAATATTCATCCTTTTTTAGAAGAGACCCTCATAACGATTTTCTCCCTTTCCGTAGTTTCTCTTTTCATATTCTAATTGTCTCCTTTGCTGTGCAGAACGTTCTTAATTTGATGCCATCTTATTAGCTAACTTTTGGTGTTATCTCCTGAGCTTTGGAATCCTATTGAGAAAGTCATTACCTCTGCCTGTAGGTTGGAGTATTTACTTTGTTTTTTTCCTAGAAACTGCATAATTTCTGGTCTAGTGCCTGGGGCTTAAATGCATTTTGAGTTGATTTTTTGCAGGGTGAGCAATAGTTCAGGTCTCATTGTTTTGCATTTGGACAGGAATGTAGAAGGACTCTTTCAGAGAGTAGATGTAAAAGACTGGGGTGTAGAAGAACTGTTGCAGAGAGCAGAGTTTGAAGACTTGATTGCAGAAGGATCTTACAGAAGGCAGAGTTTGGAGACTGGGGTGCACAAGGATCATTGCAGAGAGCAGAGTTTTCAGACTGAGGTGCAGAAGGACTGTTGTAGAGAGCAGATGTTGGAGACTGGGGTTCAGAAAGACTATTGCAGAGAGCAGAGGTTGAAGACAAGGGTTCAAAAGCATGGTTGCAGACAGCAGAGGTTAGAGACGCGGGTGCAGAAGGTCTGTTGCAGAGAGCAGAGTTTAGAGACTGGGGTTTAGAAAGACTGTTGCAGAGAGAAGAAGTTGGAGACTGGGGTGCAGAAGGCCTGTTACAGAGAGCAGAGGTTGGAGACTGGGGTGCAGAAGGCCTGTTACGGAGAGCAGAGGTTAGAGACTTTTGTGCAGAAAGACTGTTACAAAGAGCATAGGTTGGAGTCTTTGTTGCATAAGGATCTTACAGAGAGCAGAGGTAGGAGACTGAGGTTCAGAAGCACTGTTACAGAGAGCAGAGGAAGGAGACTGCAGTAAAGGGTGGTCCTTGCAGAGAACAGAGATTTCAGACTGAGGTGCAAAAGGAGTGTGGCAGAGAGCCGATTTTGAAGACTGGGGTGCAGATGACTGTTGCAGAGAGCAGAGGTTGGAGACTGGGGTGAAGAAGAATCGTTGCAGAGAGCAGAGGTTGGAGACTGATGTGCAGAAGGACTGCTATGGAGAGCAGAGTTTGGAGACTTGGTTGCAGAAGGATCTTACAGAAAGAAGAGTTTGGAGACTGAAATGCAGAAGGACTGTAACAGAGAGCAGAGTTAGGAGAATGTGGTGCAGAAGGACTGATACAGAAAGAAGAGATTGAAGACTAGGGTGCAGAAACACAATTACAGAGTGCAGAAGTTGGAGACCGTAGTACAGAAAGACTGTTACAGAGAGTAGAGATAGGAAATTGTGGAGCAGAAAGACTGTTTCAGAGAATAGAGTTTGGAGACTGCGTTGCAGTTGCAGCAGGACCGTTTAAGAATGCAGAGGTTGGGGACGGGGTTGGAGAAGAAATGTTACACAGAGCAGAGTTTGGAAACTGGGGTGCAGAAGGACCTTACAGAGAACAGAATTTGGAGACTGGGGTGCAGAAGGAGTGTTAAGAAGAGGAGACGTTGAAGACTGGTGTGCAGAAGGATCATTGCAGAGAGCAGAGGTGGAAACTGGGGTGCAAAAGAACTGATGTAGAAAGTAGAGGTTGGAGACTGGGGTGCTGATGGATCGTTGGGGCGAGCAGAGTATGGAGACTGGGGTGTAGAAAGACTGTTGCAGAGAGCAGATGTTAAAGACTGGGGTGTAGAAGGACTTTTGCAGAGAACAGACGTTGGAGACTGTGGTGAAGAATGATCGTTGGTGGGAGCAGAGTATGGAGACTGGAGTGTAGAAGGACTGTTGCAGAGAGCAGAAGTTGGAGGAGATTGGAGTGGAGAATGACTGTTGCAGGAAGCAGATGTTGGAGAGTGGGGTTCAATAGGACTGTTGCAGAGAGCAGAAGATAAAGTCTGGGGTGCAGAAGGACTGTTGCAGAGAGGAGAGGTTGCAGACTGAGTTGCAGAAGGACGGTTACAGAGGGCAAAGTTTGGAGACTGGTTTAAAATGACTGATACAGAAAGCAGATTTTGGATACTGGGGTGCATAAGGACCCTTACAGAGAACAGAGGTTGGAGATTGTGGTACAGAAGCACTGTTACAGAGAGTAGAGGTTGGAGTCTGGGGTGCATAAGATCCAATGTCGAGAAGAGAATTTGGAGACTGGCGTGCAGAAGGATCGTTGGGGCGATCAGAGTATGGAGACTGGGGTGTAGAAGGACTGTTGCAGAGAGCAGTGATTGCAAACTGAGTTACAGAAGGACTGTTACAGAGAGCAGAGGTTGGAGACTTGGGTGCAGATTGATTATTGCAGAGAGCAGAGTTTTCAGACTGAGGTACAGAAGAACTGTTGCAGAAAGCAGATGTTGGAGACTGGGGTTCCCAAGGACTGTTGTAGCTACCAGAGGTTTCAGACTGGGGTGCAGAAGGATCGTTGCAGAGAAAAGAGTTTCGAGACTGATGTAGAGAAGGATCGTTGCAGAGAGAAGAGGTTCGAGACTGGGATGCGGAAGGATAGTTACAGAGAGCAGAGTTTGGAGACTGGGGTGCAGAAGGACTTTTACAGAGAGCACAGGTTGGAGACTGGGGTGCAGAAGAAATGTTGCAAAGAGCAGAGGTTTGAGATTTGTTTGCAGAAGGACTGTTGCAGAAAGCAGTGGTTGGAGACTGAGGTGCAAAAGGACTGTTGCAGAGAGCAGAGTTTATAGACTGGGGTTCAGAAGGACTGTTATAGAGAGGAGACGTTGGAGACTGGTTTTCAGAATTATCTTACAGTGAATAGAATTTGGAGACTGAGGTGCAGAAGGACTGTTACAGAGAGTGGAGTTTCGAGACTGGTGTGCAGAAGGATCATTACAGAGAGTAGAGGTTAAAGACTGCGGTGCAGACGAATTTTACAGAGAGCAATGGTTTGATTCTGGGGTGCAGAAGGATCATTTGGGCGAGCAGAGTGTGTAGAAGGACTGTTACAGAGAGCAGAGGTTGGAGACTGGGTTGTCGAAGGACTGTTGCAGAGAGCAGATGTTGAAGACTGTGGTGCAGAAGGACGGTTGCTTAAAGCAGAGTTTTGAGACTGAGGTGTTTAAGGACTGTTACAGAGAGCAGAGGTTGGAGACTGGGGTGCAGAAGGATTATTGCAGACAGCAGAGTTTTCAGACTGAGGTACAGAAGAAATGTTGCAGAGAGCAGACTTTGTAGACTGAGTTGAACAAGGACTGTTTCAGTGAACAGAGTTTGGAGACTGGGGTGCAAAAGGATCGTTGCAGAGAGCAGACGTTGGAGATTGGGGTGCAGATGGACTGATAAAGAGAGCAGAGTTTGGAGACTGGGGTGCAGAAGGCCTGTTACAGAGAGCAGAGTTTTGGGAATGGGGTGTTTAAGGACTGTTACAGAGAGCAGAGTTTGGAGACTGGGTTTCAGAAGGATCTTACCGAGAGCAGAGTTTTGAGACTGAGGTGCAGAAGCACTGTTACAGAGAGCAGAGGTTGGAGACTTAGGTGCAGAAGGAACCTTGCAGAGAGCAGAGGTTGGAGACTGAGGTGCAGAAGGACTGTTGCAGAGAGCAGAGGTTTTAGACTGTGATGTAGAAAGACTGTTGCAGAGAGTAAAGGTTGGATATTGGGGTCCAGAATGAGTGTAGCATAGAGCAGAGGTTGGAGACTAAGGTGCAGAAGGACAGTTACACAGAGCAGAGGTTGAAGACTGGGGTGCAGAAGGACTGACACAGAAAACAGAGGTTGGAGACTCCGGTGCAGAAGTACCCTTATAGAAAGCAGAGGTTAGAGAATGCAGTACAGATGGACTCTTACAGAGAGCAGAGGTTGGAGACTGGGGTGGAGAATGACTGTTGCAGAGAGCAGATGTTGGAGAGTGGGGTGCAAAAGAACTGTTGCAGAGAGTAGAGGATGGAGACTGGGGTACAGAAGGACTGTTGCAGAGAGCAGAGGTTGCAGACTGAGTTGCAGAAGGACTGTTAGATAGGGAAGAATTTAGTGACGGTGGTTCAAAATGACATATACCGAAAGCAGAGGTTGGATAATTGGGTGCATAAGGACTCTTACAGAGAACAGAGGTTGGAGAAGGCGGTACAGAGGAGTGTTACAGAGAGCAGAGGTTGGAGACTGGGGTGCAGAAGAACTGATGTAGAGAACAGAGGTTGGAGACTGGGGTGCAAAAGGATCGTTGGGACGAGCAGAGTATGAAGACTAGGGTGTAGAAGGACTGTTGCAGAGAGCAGAGGTTGGAGACTAAGTTGCTGAAGGACTGTTTCAGAGAGCAGATGTTGGAGACTTGTGTGCAGAAGGACAGTTGCATAGAGCAGAGATTTGAGACTGAGGTACAGACGGACTGTTAAAGAGAGCAGAGGTTGGACACTGGTGTGCAGATTGATTATGGCAGAGAGCAGAGTTTTCAGACTGAGGTACAGAACAACTGTTTCAGGAAGCAGATGTTGGAGACTTGGGTTCACAAGAACTGTTGCAGCGAGCAGAGGTTTCAGACTGGGGTGCAGAAAGATCATTGCAGAGAGCAGATGTTGGAGACTGAGATGCAGAAGGATCGTTGCAGAGAGCAGAGGTTGGAGACTGGGGTGCAGAAGGACTGACACAGAAAACAGAGGTTGGAGACTCTGGTTCAGAAGTACCCTTACAGAGAGCAGAGGTTGAAGAATGCAGTACAGAGGGACTTTTAAAGAGAGCAGAGGTTGGAGACTGGGGTGGAGAATGACTGTTGCAGAGAGCAGATGTTGGAGACTGGGGTGCAAAATGACTGTTGCAGAGAGCAGAGTATGGTGTCTGGGGTGCAGAAGGACTGTTGCAGACAGAAGAGGTTGCAGACTGAGTTGCAGAAGGACGGTTCCAGAGGGCAGAGTTTGGAGAATGTGGTTCAAAACGACTGATAGAGAAAGCAGAGTTTGGATACTGGGGTGCATAAAGACCCTTACAGAGAACAGAGGTTGGAGACTGTGGTACAGAAGGACTGTTACAGAGAGCAGAGGTTTGAGTCTGGGGTGCATAAGAACTGATGTCGAGAACAGAGTTTGAAGACTGGCGTGTAGAAGGACCATTGGGGCCATCAGAGTATGGAGACTGGGGTGTAGAAGCAGTGTTGCAAAGAGCAGAGGTTGGAGACTGAGTTGCTGAAGGACTGTTTAAGAGAGCAGATGTTGGAGACTTGTGTGCAGAAGGACTGTTGCATAGAGCAGAGATTTGAGACTGAGGAACAGAAGGACTCTTACAGAGAGCAGAGGTTGGACACTGGGGTGCAGATGAATTATGGCAGAGAGCAGAGTTTTCAGACTGAGGTACAGAACAACTGTTTCAGGAAGCAGATGTTGAAGACTGGGGTTCACAATGACTGTTGCAGCGAGCAGAGGTTTCAGACTGGGGTGCAGAAGGATTTGTAGCAGAGAGCAAAAATTGGAGACTGAGGTGCAGAAGGATCATTGCAGAGAGCAGAGGTTCAAGACTAAGGTGCAGAAGGATCGTTACAGAAAGAAGAGTTTGGAGACTGGGGTGCAGAAAAACTTTTACAGGGAGCACAGGTTGGAGAATGGGGTGCAGAAGGAATGTTGCAGAGAGCAGAGGTTGAAGACTTGGGTGCAGAAGGAATGTTGCAGAAAGCAGAGTTTGGAGACTCAGGTGCAGAAGGGCTTTTTCAGAGAGCAGATTAAAGACTGGGGTGCAGAATTACTGTTTCAGAGGGCAGACTTTAGAGACTGAGTTTCAGAAAGATCTCACAGAGAAAAGAGTTTGGAGACTGAGGTGCAGAAGGACTCTTACATAGAGTGGAGGTTCGAGACTGAGGTGCAGAAAGATTGTTACAAAGAGAAGAGGTTGTAGACTGGGTTGTAGACGGACTTTTACAAAGAGAACAGGTTTGATACTAGGGAGCAGAAGGAATGTTGCAGATAGCAGAGGTTGAAGACTGGGGTGCAGAAAGACTGATGCTGAAAGAAGAGGTAGGGGACTGAGGTTCAGAAGAACTGTTACAGAGAGCAGAGGTTGGAGACTGGGGTGCAAAAGGATTATTGCAGAGAGAAGAGTTTTCAGACTGAGGTACAGAAGAACTGTTGCAGAGAGCAGATGTTGTAAACTGGGTTGCACAAAGACTGTTGCAGAGAGCAGAGGTTAGAGACTGGGGTGCAGAAGGATCATTGCAGAGAGCAGATGTTGGAGACTGGGGTGCAGATGGACTGATACAGAGAGCAGAGGTTGGCGACTGGGGTGCAGAAGGCCTGTTAGAGAGAGCTGAATTTGAAGACTGGGGTGATGAAGGACTGCTACAGAGAGCAGAGATTGGAGACTGGGTTGCAGAAGGATCTTAAGAGAGGAGAGGATGAAGACTGAGGCACAGAAGCAGTGTTACAGAGAGTAGAGGTTGGAGACTGAGGTGCAGAAGGACCATTGCAGAGAGAAGAGGTTGGAGACTGAGGTGCATAAAAATTGGTACAGAGATAACAGGTTGGAGACTGAGGTGCAGAAGGACTATTGCAGAGAGCAGAGGTTTTAGACTGGGATGTAAAAGGACTGTTGCAGAGAGTAGTGGTTGTAGATTGGGGTCCAGAAAAACTGTAGCAGAAAGCAGAGTTTGGAGACTGAAGTGCAGGACAGTTACACAGAGCAGAGGTTGGAGACTGTTGTGCAGAAGGACTGACACAGAAAGCAGAGGTTAGAGACTCGGGTGCAAAAGTACCCTTACAGAGAGCAGAGGTTTGAGAATGCAGTACAGAAGGACTGTTACAAAGAGCTAAGTTTGAAGACTAAGTTGGAGAATGACTGTTTCAGAGAGCAGATGTTGGAGACTGGGGTGCAAAAGGACTGTTGCAGAGAGCAAAGTTTGGAGACTAGGGTGCGGAAGGACTGTTGCAAAGAGCAGAGGTTGCAGACTGAGTTGCATAAGGACGGTTACAGAGGGCAGATTTTGGAGACTGTGGTTCAAAACTACTAACACAGAAAGCAGAGGTTGGATACTGGGGTGCATAAGGACCCTTACGGAGAACAAAGGTTGGAGACTCTGGTAGAGATGTTCTTTTACAGAGAGAAGAGGTTGGAGACTGGGGTGCAGAAGAACTGAGTAGAGAACAGAGTTTGGAGACTGGGGTGCAGAAGGATATTTGGGGCGATCAGGGTATGGAGACTGGGGTGTAGAAGGACTGTTTCAGAGAGCAGAGTTTGAGACTCTGGTGTAGAAGGACTGTTTAAGAGAGCAGATGTTGGAGACTTGTGCGCAGAAGGACTGTTGCATAGAGCAGAGATTGGAGATTGAGGTACAGAAAGACTGTTACAGAGAGCAGAGGTTGGAGACTGGGTTGCAAAGGAAGTATTACTGAGAGCGGAGTTTTCAGAATGAGGTACAGAAGAACTGTTGCAAAAAGCAGATTTTGGAGACAGGGGTTCACAAGGACTGTTGCAGGGAGAGGAGTTTGGAGACTGGGCTGCAGAATGATCATTGCAGAGAGCAGAGTTTTGAGACTGAGGTGCAGAAGGGTGGTTGCAGAGAGCAGAGGTTCGAGACTGGGGAGCAGCACGATCGTTACAGAGAGAAGAGTTTTGAGACTGGGTTGCAGAAAGACTTTTACAGAGAGCACAGTTTGGAGACTGGGGTGCAGAAGGAATGTTGCAGAGAGCAGAGGTTGGAGACTTGGGTGCAGAAGGACTGATGCAGAAAGCAGAGTTTGGAGACTGAGTTTCAGAAGGACTGTTGCAGAGAGCAGAGGTTAAAGACTGGGGTGCAGAAGACAGTTACAGATAGCAGATGTTGGAGACTGGGTTTCAAAAGGATCTTACAGAGAAAAGAGTTTGGAGACTTCGGGGCAGAAGGACTGTTACAGAGAGCGGATGTTTGAGACTGGGATGCATAAGGATTATTACAGAGAGCAGAGGTTGGAGACTGGGGTGCAAACAGATTTTTACAGAGAGCATATGTTTGATACTGGGTGCAGAAGAAATGTTGCAGAGAGCAGAGTTTGGAGACGGGGGTTCACAAGTACTGTTACAGAGAGCAGAGGTTGGATACTGGGGTGCAGAAAAACTATTGCAGACAACAGAATTTGGAGACTGAGGTGTAGAAAGACCGTTGCAGAGAGCAGAGGTTGGAGACTGATGAGCAAAAGCATTGTTACAGAGAGCAGAGTTTGGAGACTGTGGTGTAGAAGGACTATTGCAGAAAACAGAGGTTGGAGACTGGGGTGCAGAAGGACCGTTTCAGAGAGCAGAGTTTGGAGATTAGGTTCCAGAAAGACTGTTACAGCGAGCAGGGGTTGGAGACTGGTGTGAAGAAAGATCTTAGAGAGAGCAGAAGTAGGTGACTGGGGTGCAGAAGGACTGTATTAGAGAGCAGAGGTAGGAGACTGGGGTGCAGATGGATCGTTGCAGAGAGTAGGGGTTGGAGACCGGGGTGCAGAAATCCTCTTAGAGAGAGCAGATGTTGGAGCCTGGGATGCAGAAGGACTGTTACACAGAGCAGAGTTTGGAGACTGGGGTGCAGAAGGAGTGTTACAGAGAGCAGAGTTTGCAGACTTGTTTTCAGAAGGGTCTTACAGAGAGCAGAGGTAGGAGACAGAGGTACAGAAAGACTGTTACAGAGAGCAGACGTTGGAGACTGGGGTGCAGAGGGATTGTTGCAGAGAACAGATTTTTCAGACTGAGGTACAAAAGAACTGTTGCAGAGAGCAGATGTTGGAGACTGTGTTGCCCAAGGACTGTTTCAGGCAGCAGAGGTTGGAGATTGGGGTGCAGAAGGATCGTTGCAGAGAACAGAGTTTGGAGACTGGGGTGCCCAAAACCTGTTACAGAGAGCCAAGTTTTGAGACTGGGTTGCAGAAGTAACTTACAGAGAGCAGAGGTTGGAGACTGAGGTGCAAAAGAACTGTTTCAGAGAGTAGAGGTTGAAGACTGATGTGCAGAAGGACCCTTACAGAGAGCAGAAGTTGGAGACTGTGGTACAGAGGAGTGTTACAGAGAGCAGAGGTTGGAGACAGGTGTGCAGAATGATCTTACAGTGAGCATAGGTTAAAGACTGGGCTGCAGTACGATCGTTGCAGAGAGCAGAGGTTGGAGACTGGAATGAAGAAAGACTGATACAGATAACAGAGGTTGGAGACTGGGGTGCAGAAGGCCTGTTACAGAGAGCAGAGTTTGGAGACTGGGTTATAGAAGTTTCTTTCAGAGAGCAGGGTTTGGAGAATGAGGTGCAGAAGGACTGTTAAAGAGAGCAGAAGTTGGAGACTGGGGTGCAGAAGGACTTATAGAGAAAGCAGATGTTGGAGACTATTGTGCAGAAGGATGGATAAAGAGAGCAGAGGTTGGAGACTCCGGTTCAGAAGGACTGGTATAGACAGCAGAGGTTGGACACTGGGATGCAGAACGACTGTTGAAGAGAACAGAGTTTGGAGACTGGGGTGCAGGAGGACTGTTGCAGAGAGCAGAGGTTGGAGACTGGGGTGCACAAGCATCATTGCAGACAGTAGCTGTTGGAGACTGGGGTGAAGAATTCCTCTTACAGAGAGCATCTTTTTGAGACTGGAGTGCAGAAGGCCTGTTACAGAGAGCAGAGATTGGAGACTGGGGTGCAGAATGTGTTTCAGTGAGCAGAGTTTGTGGACTAAGTTTAAAAGGGTCTTACAGAAAGCAGTGGTTGGAGACTGATGTACAGAAGGACTGTTACAGAGAGTAGAGTTTGAAGACTGGGTGCAGAAGGATTGTTGCAGAGATCAGAGTTTTCAGACTGAGGTACAGAAGAACTGTTGCAGAGAGAAGATGTTGGAGACTAGGGTTCAGAAGAACTGTTGCAGCGAGCAGAGTTTTGAGACTGGGGTGCGAAAGGATCTTTGCATTGAGAAGAGGTTGGAGTCTGGAATGCAGGAGGACTGTGGAAGAGAGCAGATGTTGGAGACTGGGGTGCAGAAGGATTACTGCAGAGAGCGGAGGGTGGACACTGGGGTGCAGAAGGACTGTTGCAGAGAGCAGAGGTTGGAGACTGAGGTGCAGAAGGACTGTTACAGAGAGCAGATTTTGGAGACTGTGGTGCAGGACTGATACAGAAAACAGATGTTGGAGACTACGGTCCAGAATAATTGTTGCAGAAAGCAGAGGTTGGAGACTGGGTTGCAGAAAGACTGTTGCATAGAGCAGAGGTTGGAGACTTAGGTGCAGAAAGACTGTTACAGAGAGCAGAGGTTGGAGACTGTGGTGCAGAAAGACTGATGCAGTAAGCAGTGTTTGGAGACTGGGGTGCAGAAGGACCATTACAGAGAGGAGAGGTTGGAGACTGCGGTACAGAAGGACTGTTACAGAGAGCAGAGTTTGGAGACTTGGGTGCAGAAAAACGTTTGCAGAGTTTGGAGACTGGGGTGCAGAAGGATCGTGGCAGAGAGTAGCGTATTCAGACTGAGGTGCAAAAGGACTAATGTAGAGAGCAGATGTTGTAGACTGGGTTGCACACGGACTATTGTAGCGAGCAGAGTTTGGAGACTGGGGTGCAGAAGGATCATTGCAGAGAGCCGACGTTAGAGACTGGGGTGCAGATGGACTTATACAGAGAGCAGAGGTTGGAGACTGGAGTGCAAATGGCCAGTGACAGAGAGCAGAATTTGGAGACTGGGGTGATGAAGGACTGTTACAGAGAGCAGAGTTTGGAGACAGGGTTGCAGAAGGATCTTACAGAGAGCAGAGAATGGAGACTTAGGTGCAGAAGCACTGTTACAGAGAGTAGAGTTTGGAGACTGAGGTGCAGAAAGACCGTTGCAGAAAGCATAGTTTGGAGACAGAGGTGCAGAAGTATTGTTACAGAGAGCAGATGTTGGAGACTGGGGTGCAGAAGGACTGTTGACGAGAGCAGAGATTTTAGACTGGGATGTATAAGGACTGTTGCAGAGAGTAGAGGTTGGAGATTGGGGTCTAGAAGGACTGTAGCAGAGAGCAGAGGTTGGAGACTAAGGTGCAGAAGCAAAGTTAATCAGAGCAGAGGTTGGAGATTGGGTTGCAGAAGGACTGACACAGAAAGCAGAGGTTGGAGACTCGGGTGCAAACGTACCCTTACAGAGAGCAGAGGTTGGAGAATGCAGTACAGAAAGACTGTTACAGAGAGCAAAGTTTGGAGACTGGGTGAAGAATAACTGTTGCAGAGAGAAGATGTTGGAGACTGGGGTGAAAAAGGACTGTTGCAGAGAGCAGAGAATGGAGACTGGGGTGCAGAAGGACTTTTACAGAGAGCACAGTTTGGAGACTGGGGTGCAGAAGGAATGTTGCAAAGAGCAGGAGTTGGAGATTTGTTTGTAGAAGGACTGTTGTAGAAAGCAGAGTTTGGAGACTTAGGTGCAGAAGTACTTTTGCAGAGAGCAGAGGTTAAAGACTGGGGTGCTGAAGGACTGTTACAGAGAGGAGACGTTGGAGACTGGGTTTCAGAAGTATCTTACAGAAAAAAAAGTTTGGAGACTGAGGTGCAGAAGGACAGTTACAGAGAGCGAAGGTTCGAGACTGGTGTTCAGAAGGATCGTTACAGAAAACAGAGGTTGGAGACTGGGGTGCAGACGGACTTTTACAGAGAGCAATGGTTTGATACTGGGGTGCAGAAGGAATGTTGCAGAGAGCAGATATTGGAGACTGAGTTGTAGAAGGACTGTTGCTTAAAGCAGACGTTGGCGATTGAGGTGCAGTAGGACAGTTACAGAGAGCAGAGTTTAGAGACTGGTGTGCAGAAGGATTATTGCAGAGAGCAGACATTGGAGACTGGTGTGCAGATGGACTGATAAAGAGAGCAGAGGTTGGAAACTTGGGTGCAGAAGACCTGTTACAGAGAGCAGAGTTTTGAGACTGGGGTGTTTAAGGACTATTACAGAGAGAAGAGTTTGGAGACTGGGTTGCAGAAGGATCCTACAGAGAGCAGAAATTGGAGCCTGAGGTGAAGAAGCACTGTTACAGAGAGTAGAAGTTGGAGACTGAGGTGCAGAAGGAAGCTTGCAGAGAGCAGAGATTGGAGACTGAGGTGAAGAAGGAGGGTTGCAGAGAGCAGAGGTTTTAGACTGCGATGTAGTAGGACTGATGCAGAGAGCAGAGGTTGGAGACTGAGGTGCAGAAGGACTGTTATAGAGAGAAGAGGTTAAAGACTGGGGTGCAGAAGGACTGATACAGAAAGCAGATATTGGAGCCTGGGGTACAGAAAGACCGTTACAGAGAGCAGAGTTTGGATTCTGCAGTACGGGAGAACTGTCACAGAGAGCAGAGTTTGGAGACAGGGGTGCAGAATGACTGTAAAAGAGAGCAGATGTTTGTAACTAGGGTGCCGAAGGACTGTTGCAGAGAGCAGAGGTTGGAGACAGCAGAGCAGAAGGATCTTACAGAGAGAAGAATTTGTAGACTGAGGTGCAGAAGGACTGTTCTGGAGATCAGAAATTTGAGACTGGGGTGCAGTAGGATCATTGCAGAGAGCAGAGTTTTAATACTGGGGTGCAGAAGGATCGTTGCAGAGAGCAGAATTTGGAGACTGGGGTGCCTAAGGACTGCTACAGAGAGCAGATTTGTAGACTGGTGTACAGATGGCCTGTTACAGAGAGGAGAGGTTGGAGACTGGGGTGCAGAAGGACTGTTACAGAGAGCAGAGTTTTAAGTGGGTTGCGGAAGGATCTTACAGAGAGCAGAGGTTGGAGACTAAGGTTCAGGTGGACTGTTACAGAGAGCAGTCGTTGAAAACTGGGGTGCAGAAGGATCGTGGAGAGCAGAGGTTTCAGACTGATGTGCAGAAGTACTGTTACAGAGAGCCAAGGTTGGAGATTGAAGTGTAGAAGGACTGATACGGATAGCAGAGTTTGGAGACTGAGGTGCAGAAGGAGTGTTACAGAAAGCAGAGGTTGGAAATTGGGGTGCAGATGGACCGTTACAGAGAGCAGAGGTTGGAGACTACGGTATAGAAGGACTGTTACAGAGAGCAGAGGTTGGAGACTAGGGTACAGAAGGACTTTTACAGAAAGCACAGGTTGGAGACTGAGGTGCAGAAGGATAGACACAGAGAGCAGAAGTTGGAGACTGGGGTTCAGAAGGACTGATACAGAAAGCAGAGTTTGGAGACTGGGGTGCAGAAAGACCGTTACAGAGAGCAGAGTTTGGTGACTGCGGTACAGAAGGATTGTTACAGAGAGCAGATACTTGAGACTGGGGAGCAGAAAGACTGTTCAGAGAACAGAGTTTTGAGACAGGGTTGCCGCAGGACCCTTGCAGAAAGCAGAGGTTAGCGACTGGGGTCTAGAAGGAATTTTAGAGAGCAGAGTTAGGAAACTGGAGTGCAGAAAGATCTTATAGAGAGCACAGGTTGGAGACTGTGGTGCAGAAAGACTGTTGAAGAGAGCAGACATTTGAGACTGGGGTCCAGAAAGATCGTTGCAGAGAGCACAGTTTGCAGACTGGGGTGCAGAAGGTTGTTGAAGAGAGCAGAGTTTGAAGAGCAGATGTTGGAGACTGGGGTGCAGAAGAACTGTTGCAGAGAGAAAAGGTTGGAGACTGATGTGTAGAAGAACTGTTACAGAGAGCAGAGGTAAGAGACTGGAGTTGAGATGGATCTTACAGAGAGCAGAGTTTGGAGACTGAGGTGCAGAAGGATTGTAACAGACACCTGAGGTAGGAGACTGGGGTGCAGGAGATTCGTTGCAGGTAGCAGAGTTTTCAGACTGTAATGCATAAGGACTGTTGCAGAGATCAGATGTTGGAGAGTGGGGTTTAGAAAGACTGTTGCAGAGAGCATAGTTTGGAGACGGAGGTGCAGAAGGACTGTTACAGGAAGCAGAAGTTGGCAATTGGGGTGCAGAAGTACCTTTAAAAAGAGCAGAGTTTGGAGACTGCATTTTAGGATTTTACCGAGAGCAGAGATTGGCGACTGGGACACAGAAGGACTCTTACAGAGAGCACAAGTTGGAGACTGAGATGCAGAAGGATGGATACAGAGAACAGAGGTTTGATACTGGGGTTCAGACCGGCTGATACAGAAAGCAGAGTTTGGAGACTGGGGTGTAGAAGAACCGAAACTGAGAGCACTGATTGGACACTGTGGTACAGAAGGACTGTTACAGAGAGCAGATCTCAGAGACTGGGGAGAAGGAAGACTGTTGCAGAGACAACAGGTTGGAGAATAAGTTGCAGAAGGACTGTTGCAGAGAGCAGATGTTGGTAACTAGGGTCCAGCAGAACTGTTGTAGATAGCAGAGGTTGGAGACTGGGGTGCAGAAGGACCGTTACAGGAAGCAGAGGTTGGAGACTGAGGTGCGGCAGTCCTGTTACAGAGAGCAGAGTTTGGAGACTCAGTTGCAGAAGGACAGTTTAGGAGAGCAGAGGTTAAATACAGGGGTGCAGAAGGATCTTACAGAGAGCAGAATTTGGAGACTGAGTTGCACAAGACTCTGCAGAAATCAGAGGTTGGAGACTGAGATGCAGAAGGACTCTTACAGAGAGCAGAGTTGGGAGACTGGGGTACAGAAGGACTGATACAGAAAGCAGAGATTGGAGTCTGGGGTGCAGAAAGACAATTACGGAGAGCAGAGGTTAAATACTGCAGTACAGGATGACTGTTACAGAGAGCAGAGGTTGAAGACTGGGGTGCAGAATTACTATAGCAGAGAGCAGATGTTGGTAAGTTGGGTGCAGAAGGACTGCTGCAGAGAGCAGAGTTTGGAGACTGGGGTGCTGAATGACTCTTTCGGAGAGCAGAGGTTGGAAACTAGGGTGCAGAAGGACTGTTACACAGAGCAGAGGTTGGAGAGAGTGGTGCCGAAAGATCTTACAGAGAGCAGAATTTGGAGACTGAAGAGCAGAAAAACTTTTGCAGAGATCAGAGGTTGGAGACTGGGGTGCAGTAGGATCATTGCAGAGAGCAAAGGTTCGAGACTGGGGTGCAGAAGGATCGTTGCAGAGAGCATAAAATTTAAACTGGGGTGCAGAAGGCCTGCTATAGAGAGCAGAGTTTTGAGACTAGCGTGCAAAAGGCCTGTTACAGAGAGGAGAGGTTGGAGACTGGGGTGCAGAAGGACTGTTACAGAGAGCAGAGTTTAGAGACTGGTTTGCTGAAGGAACTTACAGAGAGCAGATGTTGGAGACTTACGTTCAGAAGGACTGTTACAGAAATCAGAGGTTTGAAATTGGGGTGCAGAAGGATCCTTACAGAGAGCAGAGGTCAGAGACTGCGGTATAGAAGGACAGTTACAGAGAGCAGAGGTTGGAGACTAGGGTGAAGAAGGACTGTTGCAGAAAGCACAGGTTGGAGACTGAGGTGCAGAAGGATAGATAAAAAGAGCAGAGGTTGGAGAATGGGTTCAGAAAAACTGATTCAAAAAAGCAGAGTTTGGAGCCTGGGTTGTAGAAGGACTATTACACAGAGCAGAGGTTGGAAACTGCGGTACATAAGGTCTGTTACAGAGAGCAGATCTCGGAGAGAGGGGAGCAGAAGGACTGTTGCAGAGGACAGAAGTTGGAGACTGGGGTAGAGAAGAAATGTTACAGAGAGCAGAGTTTGGAAACAGGATTGCAGAAGTTTCTTACAGAGAACATAGTTTGGAGACTGTGGTGCACAAGGACTGTTTCAGAGAGCAGAATTTGGAGACTGGGGTAGAGAAAATTCATTGCTGAGAGAAGAGTTTGGAGACTGGGGTGCAGAAGGACTGTTGCATAGAGCAGATGTTGGGGACTGGGGTGGAGAAGAACTGTTGCAGAGAGCAGATTTTAGAGACTGGGGTGCAGAAGGACTGCTACAGAGAGCAGCGTTTACAGACTGGGGTGCAGAAGGACTGTTGGAGAGAGAAGACGTTGGAGACTGGGGTTCAGATAGATCTTACAAAGAGCAGAGTTTGGAGACTGGGTGCAAAAGGACAGTTGCCAAGTGCAGATTTGGAGACTTGGGTGGAGAAAAATCCTTGCAGAGAGAAGAGGTTGGAGACTGGGTTTTAGAAGGCCTATTACAGAGAGCAGAGTTTGGAGACTGGGTTGCAGAAGTCCTGTTACAGAGAGCAGAGGTTGGAGACTGTTTTGCAGAAGGACTGTTACAGAGAGAAAAGTTTAAAGACTGTGTTGCAGAAGGATCATATAGAGAGCAGAGTTGGGAGACTGAGGTGCAGAAGGACTGTTACAGAGAGCAGAGGTAGGAGACTGGGGTGCAGAAGGTTTGTTTCAGAGAGCAAAGTTTTCAAACTGAGGTGCAGAAGAACTGTTGAAGAGAGCAGATGTTGTAGACTGGGGTGCGGAATGTCTGTTGCAGAGAGCAGATATTGGTAACTATGTTGTAGAAGGACTGTTGTAGAGAGCAGAGTTTGGAGACTGGGATGAAGAAGGACTGTTGCAGAGAGCACAGGTTGGAGATTGAGGTGCGGAAGTCCTGTTACAGAGAGCAGAGTTTGGAGCCTCGGGTGCAGAAGAACTGTTACAGAGAGCAGAGTTTGGAAACAGGGGTGCAGAAGGATCTTACAGAGAGCAGAGGTTGGAGACTAAGGTGCAGAACTGCTGCAGAGATCAGAGGTCGGAGACTGGGGTGCAGTAGGATCATTTCAGAAAAGAGAGGTTTGAGACTGGGGTGCAGAAGGATCCTTGCAGAGAGCAGCGGTTGGAGACTGGGATGCAGAAGGCCTGCTACAGAGAGCAGAGTTTGGAGACAGGCGTGCAGAAAGCCTGTTACAAAGAGGAGAGTTTGGACACTGGGTTGCTGAACGATCTTACAGAGAGAAGAGGTTGGAGACTGAGGTGCAGAAGGACTGTTTCAGAGATGAGAGGTTAGAGACTGGGGTGCAGTAGGTCCATTGCAGAGAGCAGAGGTTGGAGACAGGGGTGCAAAATGATCCTTGCACAGAGTAGAGTTTGAAGACTGGACTGCAGAAGGCCTGTTACTGAGAGGAGAGGTTGGAGACTGGAATGCAGAAGGCCTGTTATAGGGAGAAGTGTTTTGAGACTGGGTTGCTGAAGGATCTTACAGAGAGCAGAGGTTGGAGACTGAGGTGTAGCTTGAGTGTTACAGAGAGCAGTGGTTGAAGACTAGGTGTTAGAATCGTGCACATAGATGAGGTTTCTGACTGAGGTTCAGAAGGACTGTTACAGAGAAAAGAGGTTAGAGACTGTGGTATGGGACTGTTATTGAGAGCAGAGGTTAGAGACTGGGTGCAGAAACACTCTTACATAGAGCATAGGTTGGAGACTGAGGTGCAGAAAGATAGATACAGAGAACAGATTTTGGAGACTTGGGTTCAGGCAGACTGATACAGAAAGCAGAAGTTGGAGACTGGTGTGTAGAAGGATTGTAACAAAGAGCAGAGTTTGGAGACTGTGGTACAGAAGGACGGTTACAGAGCGCTGATCTCAGAGACTTGGGAGCAGAAGGACTGTTGAAGAGGACAGAGGTTGGAGACTGGGTGTAGAAGAAATGTTACAGAGAGCAGAGTTTTGAAACTGGAGTGCAGAAGGATCATACAGAGAGCAGAGGTTGGAGACTGGGGTGCAGAAGGACTGTTGCAGAGAGCACATGTTGAAGAGTGGGTGCAGAAGGACTTTTGCAGAGAGCAGATTTTAGAGACTGGGGTGCAGAAGGACTGTTACATAGAGCAGAGGTTGGAGACTGAGGTGCAGAAGGACTGTTACAGAGAACAGAGTTCGGAGACTTGGGTGCAGAAGGACTGTTACAGAGAGCATAGGTGGGAGACTGGGGTTCAGTTGGATCTTACACAAAGCAGAGATTGGAGACTGTGGTTGGAAACGAGTGTTTCAGAGAGCAGATGTTGGAAACTGGGGTGGAGAAGAATCGTTACAGAGAGCATAGGTTGGAGACTGAGGTGCAAAAGGACAGTTACTGAGAGTAGAGGTGAAATATTTGGGTGCAAAAGGCCTGTTACAGAGAGCAGAGGTTGGAGACTGGGGTGCAGAAGAACTCCTATAGAGAGCAGAGTTTATAGACTAGGTTGCAAAAGGATCTTACAAAGAGCAGAGGTTGTAGACCCAGGTGCAGCAGAAATGTTACAGAGAGCAGAGGTTGGACACTGGCGTGCAGAGGATCGTTGTAGAGAGCAAAATTTTGAGACTGGGGTGCAGAAGGATTGTTATAAAGAACAGAAGTTGGAGACCTGGGTGCAGAATGCCTTTTACAGAGAGCAGAGTTTAAAGACTGGGGTGCAGAATGCCTGGTTACAGAGAGCAGAGTTTGGAGACTGGGGTGCAGAAAGATCTTACAGAGAGCAGATGTTGGAGACCGAGGTGCAGAAGGACTTTTACAGAGAGTAGAGGGTGGTAACTGGGGTGCAAATGAGTGTTACAGAGAGCAAAGTTTGGAGATTGGGGTGCACAAGAACTGTGACTGAGAGCAGAGGTTGGAGACAGGGGTGCAGAAGGACTGTTTCAGAAGCAGAGTTTCGAGACTCAGGTGTAGAAGGACTGCTACAGAGAGAAGATTTTGGAAACTGGGATGTAGAAGGACCGTTGCAGAGAGCAGAGGTTGGAGCCTTGGGAGAAGAAAGATCGTTGCAGAGAGCAGATGGTGAAGACTGGGGTGCATAAGGACTATTAAAGAGAGCAGAGGTTGTAGACTGAGGTGCAGAAAAACCCTTACAGGTAGCAGAGGTTGGAGTCTTCGGGACAGAAGGACTGTTACAGAGAGTAGAGGTTGGAGACTGCGGAGCAGGACTATTACGGAGAGCAGAGTTTGGAGACTGGGGAGCAGAAAAAATATTACAGAGAGAAGAATTTGGAAACTTGGGTGCAAAAGAATCTTACAGAGTGAAGAGGTTGGAGACTGATGTGCAGAAAGACTATTACAGAAACCAGAGTTTAGAGACTGGGGTGCACAAGAATCGTTGCAGAGAGCAGAGTTGTCAGACTCAGGTGCAGAAGGACTGTTGCAGGGAGCAGATGTTGGAGACTGGGTTGCAGAAGGACTTTTGCAGAGAGCAGAGGTTGGACACTGGTGTGCAAAAGGATGTAGTAGAGAGTAGAGTCTGGAGACTGGGGTGCAGAAAGATTGTTACAGAGAGCAGAGGTTGGAGACTGAGGTGCAGAAGGACCATTGCAGAGATCAGAGTTTGGTAACTGAGGTGAAGAAGGATTGATACAGAGAACAGAACATGGAGCCTGGGATGCAGAAGGACTGTTGCAGAGAGCAGAGTTTGGGGGAGTGGGGTTTACAAGCACTGTTGCAGAGAGCAGAGGTTGGAGACTGGGTGGAGAACGACTGTTAAAGAAAGCAGAGTTTTTAGTCAGGGTTTCAGAAGGATCTTACAGAGAGCAGAGTTTCGAGACTGAGGTGCAACGGGAGTATTACCGAGGGCAGAGTTTGAAGACTGGGGTGCAGAAGGATCGTTGCACATAACATAGTTTCAGACTGAGTTGCAATAGGACTGTTGCAGAGAGCAGAGTTTGGAGACATGGGTGCAGAAGGACTGTTACAGAGAGAAGATGATAAGACTGGTGTGCAGAAGGATCTTTACAGACAGCAGAGGTTTGAGATTGGGGTGCAGAAGGAGTTTTACAGAGAGTAGAGTTTTGAGACTGAGGTGCAGAGGGGATCAATGCAGAGAGCTGAGTTTGAGACTGGGGTGCAGAAGGATTGTTATAAAGAACAGAAGTTGGAGACCTGGGTGCAGAAGGCCTTTTACAGAGAGCAGAGTTTGAAGACTGGGGTGAAGAAGACCTGTTACAGAGAGCTGAGTTTGGAGACAGGGGTGCAGAAGACTCTTACAGAGAGCAGCGTTTGGAGAATGGGTTGCAGAAGGATCTTACAGAGAGCAGAGGTGGAGACCGAGGTGCAGAAGGACTTTAAAGAGAGTAGAGGGTGGTAACTGGGGTGCAGAAAGAGTGTTACAGAGAGCAGAGTTTGGAGATTGGCGTGCACAAGAACTGTTACTGAGAGCAGAGTTTGGAGACAGGGGTGCAGAAGGACTGTTTCAGAGAGCAGGAGTTTCGAGACTGAGGTGCAGAAGGACTGCTACAGAGAGAAGATTTTGGAAACTGGGATGTAGAAGAACCGTTGCAGATAGCAGAGATTGGAGCCTTGGGAGAAGAAGGATCGTTGCAGAGAGCAGATGTTGGAGACTGGGGTGCATAAAGACTATTAAAGAGAGCAGAGGTTGGAGAATGAGGTTCAGGAAGATCATTTCTGAGTGCAGAGTTTTTGAAACTGGGGTGCAGAAGGACTGTTACAGATTGCAGAGCTTGGAGACTTAGGTGCAGAAGGACTTTTACAAAGAGGAGAAGTTGGAGACTGGGGTGCAAAAGGATTCTTACAGAGAATAGAGGATGGAGACTGGGGTGCAGAGGATCGTTGCAGAGAGCAGAGGTTGGAAAATGATGTGTAGAAGGATCGCTACAGAGAGCAGAGTTTGGAGACTGGGGTGCAGCAGGACAGTTACAGAGAGCACAGGTTGGAGACTTGGGTGTAGAAGAAATGCTGCAGAGAGCAGAGGTTGGAGACTGGGGTACAGAAGTACTGAAGCAGAGAGCAGAGGTTGGAGACTGGGGTGCAGAAGGATTGTTGCAGAGGAGCCGTTTTTGGAGACTGGGATGCAGAAGTATCTTAGCAGAGAGCATAGTTTGGAGACTGCGGTGCACAAGGATTGTTGCAGACAGCAGAGGTTTCAGACTGAGGCTTAGAAAGACTAATACAGAGAGCAGAGGTTGGAATCTGAGGTACATAAAGACTGTTACAGAAAGCAGAGCTTGGCAATTGGGGTGCAGAGGGACCGTTATAGAGAGAAGAGTTTGAAGACTGCAGTACAGAAGGACTGTTAGAGAGAGCAGAGTTTGGAGACTTTGGTGGAGAAGGACCATGGTAGAGAACAGATGTTGGAGACTAGGGTGCAGAAGGACTGTTACAGAGAGCAGACATTGAAGACTGAGGTGAAAAACGATTGATACAGAGATCAGAGGTTGGAGACTGGGTGCAGTAAGCCTATTACAGAGAGCAGAGGTTAAAGATTGAGATGCAGAAGCACTGTTAAAGAGAGCAGAAGTTAGAGAATGAGGTGCAGAAGGATTGTTACAGAGAGAAGAGTTTGAGACAAGGTGTAGAAGGACTGTTACAGAGTGCAGAGTTTGGAAAATGTGGTTCAGAAGGATCATTGCAGAAAGCAGACGTTGGAGACTGAGGTGCAGAAGGATCGTTACAGAGAGCAGAGGTTAGAAACTGGGGTCAGAAAGACAGTTACAGAGAGCACAGTTTGTAGACTGGGATTCAGAAGAAATGTTGCAGTGAGGAGAGATTAAAGACTGTGGTACACAAGTACTGTTATAAAGAGCAGAGGGTGGAGACTGGGGTGCAGAAGAAATATCACCTAGAGCAGAGTTTGGAAAATGGGATGGAGAAGGATGCTACAGAAAGCAGAAGCTGGAGGACTGGGGTCAGAATGACTGTTGCAGAGAACAGACATTGGAGACTGAGGTGCAGAAGGATAGTTGCAGAGAGCAGAGTTTGGAGACCGGGGTGCAGTAGGATAGTTACAGAGAGCACAGGTTGGAGACTGGGGTGCAGAAGAAATGTTGAATAGAGCAGAGGTTGCAGACTGGGGTGCAGAAGGACTGTAGCAGAGAGCAGAGGTTGGAGTCTGGAGTGTAGAAGGAGTGTTGCAGAGAGCAGACGTTGGAGACTGGGATGCAGAAGGATCATTGCAGAGAGCAGATGTTGGAGACTGGTGTGAAGAAGGACTTTTGCACAGAGCAGATGTTTGAGACTGGGGTGCAGAAGGACTATTGCGGAGAGCAGAGTTTGGAGACTGAGGTGCAGAAGGACTCATACAGAGAGCAGATGTTTCAGAATGGCGTGCAGAATAACTGATACGGAAAGTAGAGTGTGGAGACTGGGGTGCAGAAGGATTGTTACAGAGAGCAGAGTTTGTAGCCTGGGGTGAAGAAGGACTGCTGCAGAGAACAGAGGTTGGATACTGGGGTGCAGAAGGGCCGTTGCTGGAAGATGAGGTCGGAGACTGAGGTTCAGAATGACTGTTACAGAGAGCAAAGTTTGGAGAACGGGGTGGAGAAGTATCTCACAGAGAGCAGAGGTTGGAGACTGGGGTGCAGAAGGACTGTTGCAGAGAGCACAGGTTGGAGACTGGGTGTCAGAAGAATCGTTGCAGAGAGAAGAGGTTGGAGACTTTGGTGCAGAAGGCCTGTTACAGAGAGCAGACTTTGGAAACTGAGTTGCAGAAGACCTGTTACAGACAGCAGATGTTTGAGAGTTGGGTGCAGAAAGACTGTTTCAGAAATCAGAGGTTGGTTATGTAAAAACGTGAGTATGTAACAGAAGTGAGTCTGTATTATGTATTTGGGGAGTTCAAAACCCAATTGAGTTGAATGTATGAAAGATGATATGTCTTGAGCTCTGTAATGTTTTGAACAATCAATAAAAAAAAAAAAAAAAGAAATCAGAGGTTGGCAATTGGGGTGAAGAAGTACCGTTATAGAGAGAAGAGGTTGGAGACTGTGGTACAGAAGGACTGCTATAGTGAGCAGAGTCTGCAGACTGGGGTGCGAAGGAGAGTTATAGACAGCAGACGTTGGAGACAGAGGTGCAATAGGATTGTCACCAAGAGCAGATGTTGGAGACTGGGGTGCAGAAGGACTGTCACAGAGAGCACAGGTTGGAGACTGGGGTGCAGAAGAAATGTTGCAGAGAGCAGAGTTTGGAGACTTTTGTGCAGAAGGACTGATACAGAGAGCAGAAGATGGAGACTGGGGTGCAGTAGGACCGTTACAGATTGCAGAGGTTGGATACTGAGGTGCAGAAGAACTTTTACAGAGAGGAGAGGTTGGAGACAGGGGTTTCAAAGAATTCTTACAAAGAGCAGAGGTTAGAGACTAGGGTGCAGAAGGAGTGTTAAAGAGAGCAGAGTTTGGAGATTGGGGTTCAGAAGAACTGTTACAGAAAGCAGAGGTATGAGACTGTGGTGCAGATCGCCTGTTATAGAGAGCAGAGTTTGGACATGAGGTGCAGAAAAACTGTTGCAGAGAGCAGAGGTTGGAGTCTGATGTGCAGAAAGACTCTTACAGAGAGCAGAGTTTGAAAACTGTCTTTCAGAAGGCCTATTAGAGAGTGCAAAAGGATTGCAGTAGAGAGTAGAGTCTGGAGACTGTGGTGCAGAAAGATTGTTACAGAGAGCAGAGGTTGGAGACTGTGGTGCAGAAGGACCATTGCAGAGATCAGAGTTTGGTAACTGAGGTGAAGAAGGATTGTTACAGAGAACAGAAGATGGAGACTGGGGTGCAGAACGACTGTTACAGAGAGCAGAGTTTCTAGTCAGGGTTGCAGAAGGATCTTACACAAAGCAGAGCTTTGAGACTGAGGTTCAATGGGAGTATTACAGAGGGCAGAGTTTGAAGACTGGGGTGTAGAAAGATCATTGCAGATAACAGAATTTTCAGACTGAATTGAAATAGGACTGTTGCAGAGATCAGAGTTTGGAGACAGGGGTGCAGAAAGAATGTTGCAGAGAGCAGAAGTTGGAGACTGGTGTGCAGAAGGTTCTTTGCAGACAGCAGAGGTTTGAGATTAGGGTGCAGAAAGAGTATTACAGAGAGTAGAGTTTCGAGACTGAGGTGCAGAAGCATCGATGCAGAGAGCTGAGTTTGAAGACTGAGGTGCACAAGGACTGTTGCAGAGAGCAGAGGTTGGAGACTGAGGTGCAAAAGGACTGTTACAGAGAGTAGAGGTGAGAGATTTAGGTGCAAGAGGCCTGTTACAGACAGCAGAGTTTGGAGACTGGGTTGCAGAAGAACTCCTAGAGAGAGTAGAGTTTTTAGACAAGGTTGCAAAAGGATCTTACAAAGAGAAGTGGTTGTAGACCGAGGTGCAGCAGGACTGTTACAGACAGCAGAGGTTGGATACTGTGGTGCAGAAGGACCATTGCAGAGATCAGAGTTTGGTAACTAAGGTGAAGAAGGATTCTTCCAGAGAACAGAAGTTGAAGCCTGGGGTGCATAAGGACTGTTGCAGAGAGCAGAGTTTGGAGACTGGGGTTTACAAGCACTGTTGCAAAGAGCAGAAGTTGGAGACTGAGGTGCAAAATGACTGTTACTGAGAGTAGAGGTGGGAGATTTGGATTCAAAAGGCCTGTTACAGAGAGCAGAGGTTGGAGACTTGGGTGCAGACAAACTCCTATAGAGAGCAGAGTTTTTAGACAAGGTTGCAAAAGGATCTTACAAACAGCAGAGGTTGTAAACCGAGGTGCAGCAGGACTGTTACAGAGAGTAGAGGTTGGAAACTGGGGTGTAGAAGGATCGCTGTAGAGAGCAAAAGTTTTTTACTGGGGTACAGAAGGTTTGTTATAAAGAACAGAATTTGGAGACCTGGGTGCAGAAGGCCTGTTACAGAGAGCAGAGTTTGAAGACTGGGGTGCTAAAGGCCTGTTACAGACAGCAGAGTTTGGAGACTGGGGTGCAGAAGACTCTTACAGAGAGCAGCTTTTGTAGAATGGGTTGCATATTGATCTCACAGAGAGCAGAGGTTGGAGACTGAGGTGCAGGAGGAGTTTGGAGATTTGGGTGCACAAGAACTGTTACTGAGAGCAGAGTTAGGAGACAGGGGTGCAGAAGGACTGTTTCAGAGAGCAGAGTTTTGAGACTGAGGTGCAGAAGGACTGCTACAGAGAGAAGATTTTAAAAACTGAGGTGTAGAAGGACCTTTGCATAGAGCAGAGGTTGTAGCCTGGGGAGAAGAAGGATCATTGCAGAGAGCACATGTTAGAGACAGGGGTGCATAAGGACTATTAAAGAGAGCAGAGGTTGGAGACTGAGGTTCAGAAAGATCATTTCTGAGTGCGGAGTTTTGAGACTGGGGTACAGAAGGACTGTTACAGATTGCAGAACTTGGAGACTGAGGTGCAGAAGACTTTTACAAAGAGGAGAAGTTGGAGACTGGGGTGCCAAAGGATTCTAATAGAGAGCAGAGGATGGAGACTGGGGTGCAGAAGGATCGTTGTAGAGAGCAGAGGATTGAGACCATGCAGAGAGGAGAGGTGTCAGAGTGAGGTGCAGAAGGACTGTAACAGAGAGCAGATGTTTGAGACTTAGGTGTAGAAGTAATGTTAGATAGAGCAGAGTTTGGAGACTGAGGTGCAGAAGGACAGTTGCAGAGAGCAGATGTTGGAGTCTGGGGTGCATTAGGATCGTTGCAGTGAGCAGGTATAATAGACTGGGTTGCAAAAGGCCTGCTACAGAGAGAAGAGTTTGGAGACTGGCGTGCAGAAGGCCTGAAACAGAGAAGAAAGGTTGGAAACTGGGGTTCAGAAGGACAGTTATAGAGAGCAGAGTTTGGAGACTGAGTTGCTGAAGGATATGACAGAGAGCAGAGGTTGGGGACTGAGGTGCAGAAGGAGTGTTACAGAGAGCAGTGTTTAGAGACTGGGGTGCAGAATGATCGTGAAGAGAGGAGAGGTGTCAGACTTAGGTTCTGTAGTACTGTTACAGAGAGCAGAGTTAGGAGACTGAGGTGTAGAAGCACTGTTACAGAGAGCAGAGTTTGGAGACTGAGGTGGAGAAGGACTGTTACAGAAAGCAGAGGTTGGAAATTGGGGTGCAGAAGGACCGGACCGTTACAGAGACCAGACTTTGGAGTCTGCAGTATAGAAAAACTGTTACAGAGATCAGAGGTTGGAGACTGGGCTGCATAAGGAATATTACAGAGAGCACAGGTTGGAGAGTGAAGTGCAGAAGGATAGATACAGAGAGCAGATTTTTGAGACTGAGGTTTAAAAAAACTGATACAGAAAGCAGAGTTTGGAGACTGGGTTGCTGAAAGACCATTACGGAGAGCAGAGTTTGGACACTGGGGACCACAAGGACTGTTGCAGAGGACAGAGATTGGAGATTGGGGTGACACAGAACACTTGCAGAAGGCAGAGGTTAAAGACTAGGGTGGAGAAGGAATGTTACTGAGAGCAGAGTTTGGAAACTGTAGTGCAGAAGGATCTTACAGAGAGCAGAATTTGGAGACTGTGGTGCAGAAGGATTGTTACAGAGAGCAGAGGTTGGAGACTGGGGTCAAGGAGGATTGTTGCAGAGAAAAGAGTTTGGAAATGAGGTGCAGAAGGACTGTGGCAGAGAGCAGAGGTTGGAGTCTTATGTGTAGAAAGACTCTTACAGAGAGCAGAGTTTGGAGACTGGGGTGCAGAAGGACTGTTACAGAGAGCAGAGTTAGGAGACTGTGGTGCAGAAGGACTTTTGCAGAGATCAGAGGTTAAAAACTTTGGTGAAGTGGGATCATTGCAGAGAGAAGTGGTTTGAGACTGGGGTGCAGAGAAACTGTTACAGAGAGCAGAGGTCGGAAACTGGGTTGCAGAAGGACTCTTGCAGAGAGCAGAGGTTGGAGACTCGGGTCTAGAAAGATCATTGCAGAGAGCAGAGTTTAGAGACTGGGGTGCAGGAGGACTGTTGCAGAGAGCAGAGGTTAGAAACTAGGGTGTAGAAGGACTGTAGCAGAGAGCAGATGTTGAAAACTGGAGTGCAGATGGAGTTTTGCAGAGAGCAGAGTTTGGAGACTGAGGTGCAAAAGGACTGTAACAAAGAGCAGATTTTTGAGACTGGGGTGCAGACGGACTGTTACAGAGAGCAGAGGATGGATACTAGGGTTCATATGGATCTTAAAGAGAGCAGAGGTTGAAGACTGGGGTGCAAATGGACTATTGGAGGGAGCAGAGGTTGGAAACTGGAGTGCAGAAGGACTGTTATAGAGAGCAGAGTTTGGAGACTGAGGTGCAAAAAGATCGTTGCAGAGAGCAGAGCTTGGATACTGAGGTGCAGTAGACTGTTTCAGAGAGCAGAGGTTGTAGACTGAGGTGCAGAAGGAATGTTAAAGAGAGTAGAGGTTGTAGATTTGGGTTCAAAAGGCCTGTTACAGAGAGCAGAGTTTAGAGACTGGGGTGTATAAGGACTGTTACAGAGAGCAGAGTTTGGAGACTGGGTGCAGAAGGACTGTTAGAGAGAGCAGAGTTTGGAAACTGAGGTGCAGCAGGACTGTTTCAGAGAGCAGAGTTTGGAGACTGGGGTGCAGAAGGATTATTGCAGAGCACAGAGATTTCAGACTGAGGTGCAGAAGGACTGTTGCAGAGAGTAGTTTTTGGAGACACGGGTGCAGAAGGACTGTTGCAGAGAACAGTTTTTGGAGACACGGGTGCAGAAGGACTGTTGCAGAGAGTAGACTTTGGAGACTGGTGTGAAGAAACATCGTCGTTGAGAGCAGAGGTTTGAAACTGGGGTGCAGAAGGACTGTTACAGAGAACAGAGGTTGGAGACTGGGGTACAGAAGGCCTGTTACAGAGAGAAGAGTTTGGAGAAAGGTTGCAGAAGGACTGTTACAGAGGGAAGAGTTTGGTGACTGGGTTACAGAAAGATGTTACACAGAGCAGAGGTTGGAGACTGAGGTGCAGAACGACTGTTACAGAGAGTATAGGTTGGAGACTGAGATGCAGAAGGATTGTTACAGAGAGCAGAATTTGGAGACTGGGGTGCAGAAAAACTTTTGCAGATAGCAGAGGTGGGAGGCTGGGGTGCAGAAGAACTGTCAGAAAGAGCAGAGGTTGGAGACTGAGGTGCAGAAGGAATGTTACAGAGAGCAGAGTTTGGAGACTGGGGTGCAGAAGTACTAATACAGAGTGCAGAGGTTGGAGACTGGGGTGCAGAAGGACCCCTAGAGAGAGCATAGTTTGGAGACTGCAGTATAAAAGGACCATTACAGAGAGCATACTTTGGAGACTAGGGTGCAGAAGGACTGTTGCAGAGAGCAGATGTTGGAGTCTGTGGTTTAGAAGGACTGTTGTAGAGAACAGAGGTTAGAGAATAGGGTGTAGAAAGACTTTTGCAGAGAGAGCAGAGGTTGAAGACTGAGGTGCAGAAGGACTGCTACAGAGAGCACAGTTTGGAGACTGAGGTGCAGAAGGACTGTTAGAGAGAGCAAAGTTTGGAGACTGGGGTGCAGAAGGATCGTTGCAGACAGAAGAGTTTCGAGACTGGGGTGCAGAAGGCCTTTTACAGAGAGTAGAGTTTGGAGACTGAGGTGCAGAAGAATCTTTGCTGAGAGCAGAGTTTGGAGACTGGGGTGCAAAAGGACTGTTACTGAGAGCCGAGATTGCAGACTGGGGTGCAGAAGAACTGTTACAGAGAGCAGATTTTTTAGACAACGTTGCTCAAGGATCTTTTAGAGAGCAGAGGTTGTAGACCAAGTTGCAGCAGGACTGTCACAGAGAGGAGAGGTTGGAGACTAGGGTGCAGAAGGATCGTTGCAGAGAACAGAGTTTGGAGACTGAGGTGCAAAAGGAATATTGGAGAGAGCACATGTTGGAGACTAGGGTGCCAAAGGACTGTTGCAGAGAACAGAAGTTGGAGACTGGGGTGCAGAAGGATCGTTGTAGAGAGCAGAGTTTGGAGACTGGGGTGAAGAAGGATTGTTATACAGAAAAGAGGTCGGAGACTAGGGTGTAGAAGGCCTGTTATGGAGAGCAGAGTTTGGAGAAGGAGTGCAGAAGTACTTTTACGAAGAGTAGAGTTTGGAGAATAAGGTTCAGAAGGATCGTTATAGAGAGCGGAGGTTGGAGACTGGGTTGCAGAGGGACTGCTGCAGAGAGCAGAGGATTGACATGGGGTGTAAAAGAACGGTTTCGGAGAGAACATGTTTGATATTTTTGTGCAGAAGCACTGTTGCAGAGAGTAGAGGTTGGAGAGTGCCTTTCAGTAGGACTGTTACAGAGGCAGAGTTTGGAGAATTTGGTGCAGAAGGACTGTTGCGGGGAGCAGATATTGGAGACTGGGTTGCAGAAAGACTGTTGCAGAGAGCAGAGTTTGTAGACTGAGGTGCAGAAGGACTGTTACAGAGAGCAGAGGTTGGAGATTGGGGTGCAGAAGGACTGTTACAAACAGCAGATTTTGGAGACAGGGTTGCAGAAGGATCTTACAGAGAGAAGATTTTAGAGACTGTGGTACAGCAGAACTGTTATAGAGAGAAGAGGTTGGAGACTGGGGTGCAGAATGATCGCTGCAGAGAACAGAGTTTTCAGACTGAGGTGCAGAAGGACTGTTGCAGAGAGCAGATATTGGATACTGGGGTGCAGAAGGAATTTTGCAGAGAGCAGAGGTTGGAGACTGGGGTGCAGAAGGATCGTTGTAGCGAGCAGAGGTTTGAGACCTGCGTGCAGAAGGACTGTTCCAGAGGGCAGAGTTTACAGACTGTGTTGCAGAAGGATCTTACAGAGAAAGTATGTTGGAGACTGAGGTGCAGAAGGAGTGTTGCATAGATTAGAGTTTAGAGACTGAGGTTCAGAAGGACCGTTGTAGAGAGCAGTGTTTGGAGACTTAGGTGCAGAAAGATTGTTACAGAGAGCAAGGTTCGAGACTGGGGTGCAGAAGGACTGTTGCAGATATCAGAGTTTGGAGACTGGGGTGTAGAAGAAGTGTTGCAGAAAGCAGAGGTTTGAGACTTTGGTGCAGAAGTACTGTTGCAGAGAGCAGAGTGTGGAGACTGAGGTGCAGAAGGACTTTTAAAGAGAGATGAGGTTGGAGACTGGGATGCAGAAGGACTAATTCAGAAAGCAGAGGCTGAACACTGTGGAGCAGAAAAAGCGTTAAAAAGAGAAGATTTTCGAGAGTGCACTACAGGAAGACTGTTACAGAGAGCAGAGGTTGGAGACTGGTGTTGAGAAGGACTGTTACAGAGTGCAGACCTTAGAGTCTGGATTGAGTTGAACTATTGCAGAGAGTATAAGTTGGAGACTGGGGTGCAGAAGAACTGTTGCAGAGAGCAGAGGTTGGAGACAGAGGTGCAGAAGGAATGTTACAGAGAGAAGAGTTTGAAAACTGTGGTGCAGAAAGAATGATACAAAAAAAAGATGTTGAAGACTGGGGTGCGGTAGGATCATTGCAGACTGAGGTGGAGAAAGACTGTTACAGAAAGCAGAGGTTGGAAATTGGGGTGCAGAAGGACCGGACTTTTACAGAGACCGGACTTTGGAGACTGCGGTATAGAAAAACTGTTACAGAGACCACAGGTTGAAGACTGGGGTGCAGAAGAAATATTACAGAGAGCACAGGTTGGAGAGTGAAGTGCAGAAGGATAGATACAGAGAGCAGAGGTTTGAGACTGAGGTTTAAAAGGACTGATACAGAAAGCAGAGTTTGGAGACTGGGGTGCTGAAAGACCATTATGGAGAGCAGAGTTTGGAGACTGGGGACCACAAGGACTGTTGCAGAGGACAGAGGTTGGAGATTGGGGTGACACAGGACACTTGCAGAAGGCAGAGGTTAAAGACTGGGGTAAAGAAGGAATGTTACTGAGAGCAGAGTTTGGAAACTGTAGTGCAGAAGGATCATACAGAGAGCAGAATTTGGAGACTGTGGTGCAGAAGGATTGTTACAGAGAGCAGAGGTTGGAGACTGGGGTCCAGGAGGATCGTTGCAGAGAACAAAGTTTGGAAATGAGGTGCAGAAGGACTGTGGCAGAGAGCAGAGGTTGGAGTCTTATGTGTAGAAAGACTCTTACAGAGAGAAGAGTTTGGAGACTGGGGTGCAGAAGGACTGTTACAGAGAGCAGAGTTAGGAGACTGCGGTGCAGAAGGACATTTGCAGAGATCAGAGGTTAAAGACTTTGGTGAAGTGGGATCATTGCAGAGAGCAGAGGTTGGAGACTGGGGTGCAGAAAAACTGTTACAGAGCGCAGAGGTTTGAAACTGGAGTGCAGAAGGACTGTTGCAGAGAGCAGAGGTTGGAGACTTGGGTCTAGAACGATCATTGCAGAGAGCAGAGGTTAGAGACTGGGGTGCAGAAAGACTGTTGCAGAAAGCAGATGTTGGAGACTAGTGTGCAGAAGGACTGTTACAGAGAGCAGGACATTAGAGACTGAGGTGAAAATGGATTGATACATAGAGCAGAGGTTGGAGACTGCGTTACAGAAGGACCATTACAGAGAGCAAAGGTTGGAGACTGAGGTGCAGAAAAACTTTTACAGAGAGCACAGTTTGGATACTGGGTTGCATAAGGACTGTTACAGAGAGGAGAGTTTGGAGAAAGTGATGCAAAAGGATCTTACAAAGAGCAGAGTCTGGAGACTGGGGTGCAGAAGGACTGTTGCAGAGAGCAGAGATTTGAGACTGAGGTTCAGAAGGATCGTTGCAGAGAGCAGAGGTTGGAGACTGCAGTTTAGAAGACTGTAATAGAGAGCAGAGTTTCGAGATTGGGGTGCAGAAGAACTGTTACAGAGAGCAGAGGTTGGAGACTGGGGTGCAGTAAGCCTATTACAGAGAGCAGAGGTTGGAGATTGAGAGGCAGAAGCACTGTTAAAGAGAGCAGAGGTTAGAGAATGAGGTGCAGAAGGATTGTTACAGAGAGAAGAGGTTTGAGACAAGGTGTAGAAGGACTGTTACAGAGTGCAGACTTTGGAAACTGCGGTTCATAAGGATCGTTGCAGAAAGCAGAGGTTTGAGACTGAGGTACAGAAGGATCTTTACAGAGAGCAGAGGTTGGAGACTGGGGTCAGAAAGACAATTACAGAGAGCACAGTTTGTAGACTGGGATGCAGAAGAAATGTTGCAGTGAGGAGAGATTGGAGACTGCGGTACACAAGTACTGTTACAAAGAGCAGAGGGTGAAGACTGGGGTGCAGAAGGAATGTCACCTAGAGCAGAGTTTGGAAACTGGGGTGGAGAAGGATGTTACAGAAAGCAGAGGCTGGAGACTGGGGTCAGAATGACTGTTGCAGAGAACAGATGTTGGAGACTGAGGTGCAGAAGGATAGTTGCAGAGAGCAGAGTTTGGAGACCGGGGTGCAGTAGGATAGTTACAGAGAGCACAGGTTGGAGACTGGGGTGCAGAAGAAATGTTGAATAGAGCAGAGGTTGCAGACTGGGGTGCAGAAGGACTGTAGCAGAGAGCAGAGGTTGGATTCTGGAGTGTAGAAGGACTGTTGCAGAGAGCAGACGTTGGAGACTGGGATGCAGAAGGATCATTGCAGAGAGCAGATGTTGGAGACTGGTGTGAAGAAGGACTTTTGCACAGAGCAGAAGTTTGAGACTGGGGTGCAGAAGGACTATTGCGGAGAGCAGAGTTTGGAGACTGAGGTGCAGAAGGACTGCTACAGAGTACAGAGGTTTCAGAATGGGGTGCAGAATAACTGATACGGAAAGTAGAGTGTGGAGACTGGGGTGCAGAAGGATTGTTACACAGAGCAGAGTTTGTAGCCTGGGGTGAAGAAGGACTGCTGCAGAGAACAGAGGTTGGATACTGAGGTGCAGAAGGGCCGTTGCAGGATGATGAGGTTGGAGACTGAGGTGCAGAATTACTGTTACAGAGAGCAAAGTTTGGAGAACGGTGTGGAGAAGGATCCCACAGAGAGTAGACTTTGGAGACTGGGGTGCAGAAGGACTGTTGCAGAGAGCACAGGTTGGAGACTGAGTGTCAGAAGAATCGTTGTAGAGAGAAGAGTTTGGAGACTTTGGTGCAGAAGGCCTGTTACAGAGAGCAGACTTTGGAAACTGAGTTGCAGAAGACCTGTTACAGAGAGCAGATGTTTGAGACTTGGGTGCAGAAGAATTGTTACAGATAGCACAGTTTGAAGACTGGGGTTTAGAAAGATTGTTTAAGAGAGCAGGCGTTTCAGACTGTGGCTTAGTAGGACTGTTACAGAGAGCAGAGGTTGGAGTTTGAGGTGCAGAAAGACTGTTTCAGAAATCAGAGGTTGGCAATTGGGGTGAAGAAGTACCGTTATATAGAGAAGAGGTTGGAGACTGCAGTACAGAAGGACTGGTATAATGAGCAGAGTTTGGAGACTGGGGTGCGAAGGAGAGTTACAGGGAGCAGACTTTGGAGACAGAGGTGCAATAGGATTGTTACCGAGAGCAGATGTTGGAGACTGGGGTGCAGAAAGTCTGTCACAGAGAGCACAGGTTGGAGACTGGGGTGCAGAAGAAATGTTGCAGAGAGCAGAATTTGGAGACTTTTGTGCAGAAGGACTGATACAGAGAGCAGAGGATGGAGACTGGGGTGCAGTAGGACCGTTACAGATTGCAGAGGTTAGATACTGAGGTGCAGAAGAACTTTTATAGAGAGGAGACGTTGGAGACAGGGGTGTCAAAGGATTCTTACAGAGAGCAGAGGATGGAGACTGGGGTGCAGAAGGACTGTTGCAGAGAGCAGAGGTTGGAAACTAGGGTGTAGAAGGACTGTTGCAGAGAGCAGATGTTGGAGACTGGAGTGCAGATGGACTGTTGCAGAGGGCAGAGTTTGGAGACTGAGGTGCAGAAGGACTGTTACAAAGAGCAGATTTTTGAGACTGGGGTGCAGATGGATTGTTACAGAGAGCAGAGGTTGGATACTAGGGTTAAGATGGATCTTACAGAGAGCATAAGTTAAAGACTGGGGTGCAAATGGACTGTTGCAGAGAGCAGAGTTTGGAGACTTAGGTGCAGAAAGATCGTTGCATAGAGCAGAGTTTTCAGATTGAGGTGCAGAAGGACTGTTGCAGAGAGCAGATGTTGGAGACTGGGGTGCAGAAGGAATGTTACAGAGAGTAGAGGTTGTAGATTGGTGTTCAAAAGGCCTGTTACAGTTAGCAGAGGTTGGAGACTGTGGTGCAGAAGGACTGTTACAGAGAGCAGAGTTTGGCGACGGGGTTGCAGAAGGATCTTAAAAAGTGCAGAGTTTGGAGACTGAAGTGCACCAGGACTGTTACAGAGAGCAGAGTTTGGAGATGGGGTACAGAAGGATCATTGCAGAGCACAGAGTTTTCAGACTGAAGTGCAGAAGGACTGTTACAGAGGGAAGACTTTGGAGACTGGGTTACATAAAGATCTTACACAGAGCAGAGGTTGGAGACTGAGGTTCAGAACAACTGTTACAGAGAGTAGAGGTTGGAGACTGAGGTGCAGAAGGATTGTTACAGAGAGCAGATGTTGGATACTGGGGTGCAGAAGGACTGTTGCAGATAGCAGAGGGGGAGACAGGGGTGCAGAAGAACTGTCAGAAAGAGAAGAGGTTGGAGACTGAGGTGCAGAAGGAATGGTACAGAGAGCACAGATTGGAGCCTGGGGTGCAGAAGAACCAGCTAGAGAGAGCAGAGTTTGGAGACTGCAGTACAGAAAGACCGTTACAGAGAGCATATGTTGGAGAATAGGGTGCAGAAGGACTGTTGCAGAGAGAAGATTTTGGAGACTGTGATTTAGAAGGACTGTTGCAGAGAACAGAGGTTAGAGAATGGGGTGTAGAAGGACTTTTGCAGAGAGCAGAGGTTGAAGACCGAGGGACAGAAGGACTTTTACAGAGAGCAGAGGGTGGAGACTGAGGTGCAGAAGGACTGTTAGAGTGAGCAGAGTTTGGAGACTGGGGTGCAGAAGAATCCTTGCAGACAGAAGAGGTTTGAGACTGGGGTACAGAAGGACTGTTACAGAGAGTAGAGTTTGAAGACTGAGGTGCAGAAGAATCGTTGCTGAGAGCAGAGTTTGGAGACTGAGGTGCAAAAGGACTGTTACTGAGAGCCGAAGTTGGAGACTGGGGTGCAAAAGGACTGTTACTGAGAGCCGAGGTTGGAGACTGGGGTGCAGAAGGACTGTTACAGAGAGCAGAGATTTTAGACAAGGTTGCTCAAGGATCTTACTAAGAGCAGAATTTGTAGACCACGTTGCAACAGGACTGTTACAGAGAGCAGAGGTTTAAGACTAGGGTGCAGAAGAATCCTTTCAGAGAACAGAGTTTTCAGACTAAGGTGCAGAAGGACTATTTGAGAGAGAACATGTTGGAGACTGGGGTGCCGAAGGACTGTTGCAGAGAGCAGAAGTTGGATACTGGGGTGCAGAAAGATCGTTGTAGAGAGCAGAGGATGGAGATTGGGGTGCAGAAGGATTGTTATACAGAAAAGAGGTCGGAGACTGGGGTGTAGAAGGCCTGTTACAGAGAGCAGAGTTTGGAGAAGGGGTGCAGAAGTACTTTTACAAAAAGTAGAGTTTGGAGAATGAGGTCCAGAAGGATCGTCATAGAGAGCAAGGTTGGAGACTGGGTTGCAGAGGGACTGCTGCAGAGAGCAGAGGCTTGACATGGGGTGTAGAAGAACTGTTGCCGAGAGCACACGTTTGAGATTTGTTTGCAGAAGCACTGTTGCAGAGAGTAGAGGTTGGAGACTGCCTTTCAGTAGGACTGTTACAGAGGCAGAGTTTGGAGAATTTGGTGCAGAAGGACTGTTGTGGGGAGCAGATATTGGAGACTGGGTTGCAGAAGGACTGTTGCAGAGAGCAGAGTTTGTAGACAGAGGTGCAGAAGGACTGTTACAAAGAGCAGAAGTTGGAGATTGGGGTGCAGATGGACTGATACAGAAAACAGAGTTTGGAGACTGGGGTGAAGAAGGACTGTTGCATACAGAAGAGTTTGGAGAATGGAGTGCAAAAGGCCTGTTACAAAGAGCAGAGGTTGGAGACTGGGGTGCAGAAGGACTGTTACAAACAGCAGAGTTTGGAGACAGGGTTGCAGAAGGATCTTACAGAGAGAAGATTTTGGAGACTGTGGTACAGCAGGACTGTTATAGAGAGAAGAGGTTGGAGACTGGGGTGCAGAATGATCGTTGCAGAGAACAGAGTTTTCAGACTGAGGTGCAGAAGGACTGTTGCAGAGAGCAGATATTGGATACTGGGGTGCAGAAGGACTGTTGCAGAGAGCAGAGGTTAGAGACTGGGGTGCAGAAGGACTGTTGCAGAGAGCAGAGTTTGAAGACTTGGGTGCAGAAGGATCATTTTAGCGAGAAGAGGTTTGAGACTGGCGTGCAGAAGGACTGTTACAGAGAACAGAGGTTGGAGAAGGTGTGCAGAAGGACTGTTCCAGAGGGAAAGTTTACAGACTGGGTTGCAGAAGAATCTTACAGAGAGAATATATTGGAGACGGAGGTGCAGAAGGACTGTTAAGAGAGTAGAGTTTAGAGACTGAGGTTCAGAAAGACCGTTGTAAAGAGCAGTGTTTGGAGACTGAAATGCAGAAAGATTGTTACAGAGAGCAAGGTTGGAGACTGAGGTGCAGAAGGACTTTTAAAGAGAGATGAGGTTGGAGACTAGGGTGCAGAAGGACATATACAAAAAGCAGAGGTTGAACACTGGGGAGCAGAAGGAGCGTTACAGAGAAGATTTTGGACACTGCACTACAGGAGGACTTTTACAGAGAGCAGAGGTTTAAGACTGGTGTTGAGAAGGACTGTTACAGAGTGCAGACCTTAGAGTCTGGGGTGCAGTAGAACTGTTGCAGAGAGCATATTTTGAGCCTGGGGTGCAGAAGAACTGTAGCAGAGAGCAGAGGTTGGAGACAGAGGTGAAGAAGGACTGTTAAAGAGAGAAGAGGTTGGAAACTGTGGTGCAGAAGGAATGATACAGAAAGGAGAGGTTGGAGACTGGGGTGCAGAAGGATCGTTGCAGACAGCAGAGGTTGAGGACTGCAGTACAGAAGGACTGTTACAGAGAGCAGAAGTTGGAGACTAAGGAGCAGAAGGACTGTTACAGAGAGCAGAGGTTGAAGACTGAGGAGCAGAAGGACTGTTACAGAGAGCAGAGGTTGGATTCTGGGGAGCAGAAGGAATGTTACAGAGAGTAGATTTGGAAACTGGGGTGCGGAAGGATCTTACGGAGCATAGAGGTTGGAGGCTGGGGTGAAGAAGCACTGTTACAGAGAGCAGATTTTGGAGACTGAGGTGCAGAAGGACTGTTACAGAAATCAGATTTGGGAGACTGGTGTGAACAAGGATGATTGCAGAGAGCAGAGTTTTCACACTGAGCTTCAGGTAGACTGTTGCAGACTGCAGATGTTGAAGACTGGGGTGCAGAAGGACTTTTGCAGAGAGCACATGTTGGAGACTGGGGTGCAAAAGGATCATTTCAGAGAGCAGAGGTTGGAGACTGGGGTGCAGAATGATTATTACAGAGAGCAGATGTTGTAGACTTGGGTGCAGAAAAACCCTTACAGGTATCAGAGGTTGGAGTCTGCAGGACAGAAGGACTATTACAGAGAGCAGAGTTTGGAGACTGCGGAGCAGAAGGACTGTTACAGAGAGCAGAGGTTGGAGACTGGGGAGCAGAAGGAATATTACAGAGAGAAAAATTTGGAAACTGGGGTGCAGAAAAATCTTACAGAGAGCAGAGGTTGGAGACTGATGTTCAGAAAGACTATTACAGAAAGCAGAGTTTGGAGACTGGGGTGCTCAAGAATCGTTGCAGAGAGCAGATTTGTCAGACTGAGGTGCAGAAGGACTGTTGCAGGGAGCAGATGTTGGAGACTGGGTTGCAGAAGGACTTTTGCAGAGAGCAGAGGTTGGAGACTGGGGTGCAGAAGGACTGTTGCAGAGAACAGAGGTTGGCGACTGAGGTGCAGAAAGATTGTTACAGAGAGCAGAGGTTGGAGACTGTGGTGCAGAAGGACCATTTCAGAGATCAGAGTTTGGTAACTCAGGTGTAGAAGGATTGTTACAGAGAACAGAAGATGGAGACTGTTTTGCAGAACGACTGTTACAGAGAGCAGAGTTTGTAGTCAGGGTTGCAGAAGGATCTTACAGAGAGCACAGTTTCTAGACTGAAGTGCAACGGGAGTATTACAGAGGGCAGAGTTTGAAGACTGCGGTGCAGAAGGATCGTTGCAGATAACAGAGTTTTCAGACTGAGTTGCAATAGGACTGTTGCAAAGATCAGAGTTTGGAGACAGGGGTGCAGAAAGACGGTTGCAGAGAGCAGATGTTGGAGACTGTTGTGCAAAAGGATCTTTGCAGACAGCAGAGGTTTGAGATTGGGGTGCAGAAAGATTGTTACAGAGAGTAGAGTTTCGAGACTGAGGTGCAGAAGGATCGATGCAGAGAGCTGAGTTTGGAGACTGAGGTGCACAAGGACTGTTGCAGAGAGCAGAGGTTGGAGACTGCGGTGCAAAAGGACTGTTACAGAGAGTAGAGGCGAGAGATTAAGGTGCAAAAGGCCTGTTACAGAGAGCAGAGTTTGGAGACTGGGTTGCAGAAGAACTCCTCGAGAGAGCAGAGTTTTTAGGCAAGGTAGCAAAAGGATCTTACAAAGAGCAGAGGTTGTAGACCGAGGTGCAGCAGGACTGTTACAGACAGCAGAGGTTGGAGACTGTGGTGCAGAAGGACCATTGCAGAGATCAGAGTTTGGTAACTGATGTGAAGAGGGATTGTTCCAGAGAACAGAACTTGGAGCCTGGGGTGCAGAAGGACTGTTGCAGAGAGCAGAGTTCGGAGACTCTGGTTTACAAGCACTGTTGCAGAGAGCAGAAGTTGGAGACTGAGGTGCAAAAGGACTGTTACTGAGAGTAGAGGTGGGAGATTTGGGTTCAAAAGGCCTGTTACAGAGAATAGAGTTTGTAGACTTGGGTGCAGACGAACTCTCACAGAGAGCTGAGTTTTTAGACAAGGTTGCAAAAGGATCTTACAAAGAGCAGAGGTTGTAAACCGAGGTGCAGCAGGACTGTTACAGAGAGCAGAGGTTGGACACTGGCGTGTTGAAGGATCGTTGTAGAGAGCAAAATTTTTTGACTGGGGTACAGAAGGTTTGTTATAAAGAACAGAATTTGGAGACCTGGGTGCAGAAGGGCTGTTACAGAGAGCAGAGGTTGAATCCTGGGGTGCTAAAGGCATGTTACAGAGAGCAGAGTTTGGAGACTGGGGTGCAGAAGACTCTTACAGAGAGCAGCGTTTGTAGAATGTGTTGCATATGGATCTTACAGAGAGCAGAGGTTGGAGACTGAGGTGCAGAAGGACTTTTACAGAGAGTAGAGGGTGGAGACTGGAGTGCAGAAGGAGTGTTAGAGAGAGCAGAGTTTGGAGATTTGAGTGCAAAAGAACTGTTACTTAGAGCAGAGGTTGGAGACATGGGGTGCAGAAGGACTGTTTCAGAGAGCAGAGTTTCGAGACTGAGGTGCAGAAGGACTGCTACAGAGAGAAGATTTTAAAAACTGAGATGTAGAAGGACCTTTGCATAGAGGAGAGGTTGTAGCTTGGGGAGAAGTAGGATCGTTGCAGAGAGCAGATGTTGGAGACAGGGGTGCATACGGACTATTAAAGAGAGCAGAGGTTGGAGACTGAAGTTCAGAAAGATCATTTCTGAGTGCAGAGTTTTGAGACTGGGATGCAGAAGGACTGTTACAGATTGCAGAACTTGGAGACTGAGGTGGAGAAGGACTTTTACAAAGAGGAGAAGTTGGAGACTGGGGTGCAAAAGGATTGTTACAGAGAGCAGAGGATGGAGACTGGGGTGCAGAAGGATCGTTGTAGAGAGCAGAGGATTGAGACCATGCAGAGAGGAGAGGTGTAGAGTGAGGTGCAGAAGGACTGTAACAGAGAGCAGATGTATGAGACTGAGGTGTAGAAGTACTGGTAGATAGAGCAGAGTTTGGAGACTGAGGTGCAGAAGAACAGTTGCAGAGATTAAAGTTTTGATACTGAGGTGAAGTAGGATCATTGCAGAGAGCAGATGTTGGAGTCTGGGGTGCAGAAATATCGTTGCAGTAAGCAGATATAATAGACTGGGGTGCAGAAGGCCTGCTACAGAGAGAAGAGTTTGGAGACTGGCGTGCAGAAGGCCTGTAACAGAGAGGAAAGTTTGGAAACTGGGGTTCAGAAGGACAGTTATAGAGAGCATAGTTTGGAGACTGGGTTGCTGAAGGATCTTACAGAGAGCAGAGGTTGGAGACTGAGGTGCAGAAGGAGTGTTACAGAGAGCAGTGTTTAGAGACTGGGGTGCAGAAGGATCGTGAAGAGAGTAGAGGTGTCAGACTTAGGTTCTGTACTAGTTTTACAGAGAGCAGAGGTTGGAGACTGAGGTGTAGAAGCACTGTTACAGAGAGCAGAGTTTGGAGACTGAGGTGGAGAAAGACTGTTACAGAAAGCAGAGGTTGGAAATTGGGGTGCAGAAGGACCGGACTTTTACAGAGACCGGACTTTGGAGACTGCGGTATAGAAAAACTGTTACAGAGACCACAGGTTGGAGACTGGGGTGCAGAAGAAATATTACAGAGAGCACAGGTTGGAGAGTGAAGTGCAGAAGGATAGATACAGAGAGCAGAGGTTTGAGACTGAGGTTTAAAAGGACTGATACAGAAAGCAGAGTTTGGAGACTGGGGTGCTGAAAGACCATTATGGAGAGCAGAGTTTGGAGACTGGGGACCACAAGGACTGTTGCAGAGGACAGAGGTTGGAGATTGGGGTGACACAGGACACTTGCAGAAGGCAGAGGTTAAAGACTGGGGTGGAGAAGGAATGTTACTGAGAGCAGAGTTTGGAAACTGTAGTGCAGAAGGATCTTACAGAGAGCAGAATTTGGAAACTGTGGTGCAGAAGGATTGTTACAGAGAGCAGAGGTTGGAGACTGGGGTCCAGGAGGATCGTTGCAGAGAGCAGAGTTTGGAAATAAGGTGCAGAAGGACTGTGGCAGAGAGCAGAGGTTGGAGTCTTATGTGTAGAAAGACTCTTACAGAGAGCAGAATTTGGAGACTGGGGTGCAGAAGGACTGTTACAGAGAGCAGAGTTTGGAGACTGCGGTGCAGAAGGACTTTTGCAGAGATCAGAGGTTAAAGACTTCGGTGAAGTGGGATCATTGCAGAGAGCAGAGGTTGGAGACTGGAGTGCAGAAAAACTGTTACAGAGCGCAGAGGTTTGAAACTGGAGTGCAGAAGGACTGTTGCAGAGAGCAGAGGTTGGAGACTTGGGTCTAGAACAATCGTTGCAGAGAGCAGAGTTTAGAGACTGGGGTGCAGAAGGACTGTTGCAGAAAGCAGATGTTGGAGACTAGGGTGCAGAAGGACTGTTACAGAGAGCAGACATTGGAGACTGAGGTGAAAATGGATTGATACAGATAGCAGAGGTTGGAGACTGCGTTACAGAAGGACCATTACAGAGAGCAAAGGTTGGAGACTGAGGTGCAGAAAAACTTTTACAGAGAGCACAGTTTGGATACTGGGTTGCAGAAGGACTGTTACAGAGAGGAGAGTTTGGAGAAAGTGATGCAAAAGGATCTTACAAAGAGCAGAGTCTGGAGACTGGGGTGCAGAAGGACTGTTGCAGAGAGCAGAGATTTGAGACTGAGGTTCAGAAGGATCGTTGCAGAGAGCAGAGGTTGGAGACTGCGGTTTAGAAGACTGTAATAGAGAGCAGAGTTTAGAGATTGGGGTGCAGAAGAACTGTTACAGAGAGCAGAGGTTGGAGATTGGGGTGCAGTAAGCCTATTACAGAGAGCAGAGGTTGGAGATTGAGAGGCAGAAGCACTGTTATAGAGAGCAGAGGTTAGAGAATGAGGTGCAGAAGGATTGTTACAGAGAGAAGAGGTTGGAGACAAGGTGTAGAAGGACAGTTACAGAGTGCAGACTTTGGAAACTGCAGTTCAGAAGGATCCTTGCAGAAAGCAGAGGTTGGAGACTGAGGTGCAGAAAGATCGTTACAGAGAGCAGAGTTTGGAGACTGGGGTCAGAAAGACAGTTACAGAGAGCACATAAGAAATGTTGCAGTGAGGAGAGATTGGAGACTGCGGTACACAAGTACTGTTACAAAGAGCAGAGGGTGAAGACTGGGGTGCAGAAGGAATGTCACCTAGAGCAGAGTTTGGAAACTGGGGTGGAGAAGGATGTTACAGAAAGCAGAGGCTGGAGACTGGGGTCAGAATGACTGTTGCAGAGAACAGATGTTGGAGACTGGGGTGCAGAAGAATAGTTGCAGAGAGCAGAGTTTGGAGACCGGGGTGCAGTAGGATAGTTACAGAGAGCACAGGTTGGAGACTGGGGTGCAGAAGAAATGTTGAATAGAGCAGATGTTGCAGACTGGGGTGCAGAAGGACTGTAGCAGAGAGCAGAGGTTGGAGTCTGGGGTGTAGAAGGACTGTTGCAGAGAGCAGACGTTGGAGACTGGGATGCAGAAGGATCATTGCAGAGTGCAGATGTTGGAGACTGGTGTGAAGAAGGACTTTTGCACAGAGCAGAAGTTTGAGACTGGGGTGCAGAAGGACTATTGCAGAGAGCAGAGTTTTGAGACTGAGGTGCAGAAAGACTGATACAGGGAGCAGAGGTTTCAGAATGGGGTGCAGAATAACTGATACGGAAAGTAGAGTGTGGAGACTGAGGTGCAGAAGGATTGTTACAGAGAGCAGAGTTTGTAGCCTGGGGTGAAGAAGGACTGCTGCAGAGAACAGAGGTTGGATACTGGGGTGCAGAAGGGCCGTTGCAGGATGATGAGGTTGGAGACTGAGGTGCAGAATTACTGTTACAGAGAGCAAAGTTTTGAGAACGGGTTGGAGAAGGATCTCACAGAGAGCAGAGGTCGGAGACTGGGGTGCAGAAGGACTGTTGCAGAGAGCAGGGGTTGGAGACTGAGTGTCAGAAGAATTGTTGCAGAGAGAAGAGGTTGGAGACTTTGGTGCAGAAGGCCTGTTACAGAGAGCAGACTTTGGAAACTGAGTTGCAGAAGACCTGTTACAGAGAGCAGATGTTTGAGACTTGGGTGCAGAAGGATTGTTACAGATAGCACAGTTTGAAGACTGGGGTTTAGAAAGATTGTTTCAGAGAGCAGGGGTTTCAGACTGTGGCTTAGTAGGACTGTTACAGAGAGCAGAGGTTGGAATTTGAGGTGCAGAAAGACTGTTTCAGAAATCAGAGGTTGGCAATTGGGGTGAAGAAGTACCGTTATATAGAGAAGAGTTTGGAGATTGCGGTACAGAAGGACTGCTATAGTGAGCAGAGTTTGGAGACTGGGGGTGTGAAGGAGAGTTACAGAGAGCAGACGTTGGAGACAGAGGTGCAATAGGATTGTTACCGAGAGCAGATGTTGGAGACTGGGGTGCAGAAGGACTGTCACAGAGAGCACAGGTTGGAGACTGGGGTGCAGAAGAAATGTTGCAGAGAGCAGAGTTTGGAGACTTTTTGCAGAAGAACTGATACAGAGAGCAGAGGATGGAGACTGGGGTGCAGTAGGACCGTTACAGATTGCAGAGGTTGGATACTGAGGTGCAGAAGAACTTTTACAGAGAGGAGATGTTGGAGACATGGGTGTCAAAGGATTCTTACAGAGAGCAGAGGATGGAGACTGGGGTGCAGAAGGAGTGTTACAGAGAGCAGAGTTTGGAGATTGGGGTTCAGAAGAACTGTTACAGAAAGCAGAGTTTGGAGACTGTGGTGCAGATCGCCTGTTATAGAGAGCAGAGTTTGGACATGAGTTGCAGAAAAACTGTTGCAGAGAGCAGAGGTTGGAGTCTGATGTGCAGAAAGACTCTTACAGAGAGCACAGTTTGGAAACTGGCTTGCAGAAGGAGTATTACAGAGAGAAGATATTGGAAACTCGGGTGCAGAAGGACTGTTATAGAGAGCAGAGTTTGGAGACTGGGTTTCTGAAGCATCTGACAGAGAGCAGAGGTTGGCGACTGAGATGCAGAAGGACTGTTAGAGAGAGTAGAGGTTGGAGACTGTGGTGCAGAAGGACTGTTGCAGAGATCAGAAGTTAAAGACTGTGGTGCAGTAGGATCATTGCAGAGAGCAGAGGTTGGAGACTGGGGTGCAGAAGGATCCTTTAAGAGAACAGATTTTGAAGACTTGGGTGCAGAAGGCCTTCTACAGAGAGCAGAGTTTGGAGACTTAGGTGCAGAAACACTGTTACAGAAACTAGAGTTTGGAAATTGGGGTCCAGAAGAAACGTTACAGAGACCAGAGTTTGGAGACTGCTGTATAGAAAAACTGTTACAGAGCGCAGAGTTTGAAAACTGGGGTGCAGAAGGACTGTAGCAGAGAGCAGATGTTGGAGACTGGGGTCTAGAAGGATCGTTGCAGAGAGCAGAGTTTAGAGACTGGGGTGCAGAAGGACTGTTGCAGAGAGCAGAGGTTGGAAACTAGGGTGTAGAAGGACTGTTGCAGAGAGCAGATTTTGGAGCAGATGGACTGTTGCAGAGAGCAGAGTTTGGAGACTGAGGTGCAGAAGGACTGTTACAAAGAGAAGATTTTTGAGACTGGGGTGCAGAAGGATTGTTACAGAGAGCAGAGGTTGGATACTAGGGTTCAGATGGATCTTACAGAGAGCAGAAGTTGAAGACTGGGGTGCAAATGGACTGTTGCAGAGAGCAGAGTTTGGAGACTGAGGTGCAGAAAGATCGTTGCATAGAGCAGAGTTTTCAGATTGAGGTGCAGAAGGACTGTCGCAGAGAACAGATGTTGGAGACTGGGGTGCAGAAGGAATGTTACAGAGAGTAGAGGTTGTAGATTGGTGTTCAAAAGGCCTGTTACAGATAGCAGAGGTTGGAGACTGGAGTGCAGAAGGACTGTTACAGAGAGCAGAGTTTGGCGACGGGGTTGCAGAAGGATCTTAAAAAGAGCAGAGTTTTGAGACTGAAGTACAGCAGGACTGTTACAGAGAGCAGAGTTCGGAGATTGGGTGGAGAAGGATCATTGCAGAGCACAGAGTTGTCAGTCTGAGGTGCAGAAGGACTGTTGCAGAGAGCAGTTTTTGGAGACACTGGTACAGAATGACTGTTGCAGAGAGTAGAAGTTGGAGACTGGGGTGAAGAAAGTTCGTCGTTTAGAGCAGAGGATTGAGACTGGGGTGCAGAAGGACTGTTACAGAGAACAGCGGTTGGAGACTGGGGAGCAGTCTCTCTGTTAAAGAGAGAAGAGTTTGGAGAAAGGGTGCAGAAGGACTGTTACAGAGGGAAGAGTTTGGAGACTGGGTTACAGAAAGATCTTACACAGAGCAGAGGTTGGAGACTGAGGTTCAGAACAACTGTTACAGAGAGTAGAGGTTGGAGACTGAGGTGCAGAAGGATTGTTACAGAGAGCAGAAGTTGGATACTGGGGTGCAGAAGGACTGTTGCACATAGAAAAGGTGGGAGACTGGGGTGCAGAAGAATTGTCGGAAAGATAAGAGGTTGGAGACTGAGGTGCAGAAGGAATGTTACAGAGAGCACAGATTGGAGCCTGGGGTGCAGAAGGACCAGCTAGAGAGAGCAGAGTTTGGAGACTGCAGTACAGAAGGACCGTTACAGAGAGCATACGTTGGAGACTAGGGTGCAGAAGGACTGTTGCAGAGAGAAGATTTTGGAGACTGTGATTTAGAAGGACTGTTGCAGAGAACAGAGGTTAGAGAATGGGGTGTAGAAGGACTTTTGCAGAGAGCAGAGTTTGAAGACTGAGGGGCAGAAGGACTTTTACAGAGAGAAGAGGTTGGAGACTGAGGTGCAGAAGGACTGTTAGAGTGAGCAGAGTTTGGAGACTGGGGTGCAGAAGGATCGTTGCAGACAGAAGAGGTTTGAGATTGGGGTGCAGAAAGAGTGTTACAGAGAGTAGAGTTTGAAGACTGAGGTGCAGAAGAATCGTTTACGAGAGCAAAGTTTGGAGACTGAGGTGCAAAAGGACTGTTACTGAGAGCCGAGGTTGGAGACTGGGTTGCAGGAGAACTGTTACAGAGAGCAGAGATTTTAGACAAGGTTGCTCAAGGATCTTACTAAGAGCAGAATTTGTAGACCACGTTGCAGCAGGACTGTTACAGAGAGAAGAGGTTGGAGACTAGGGTGCAGAAGAATCTTTGCAGAGAACAGAGTTTTCAGACTAAGGTGCAGAAGGACTATTGGAGAGAGCACATGTTGGAAACTGGGGTGCCGAAGGACTGTTGCAGAGAGCAGAAGTTGGATACTGGGGTGCAGAAGGATCGTTGTAGAGAGCAGAGGATGGAGACTGGGGTGCAGAAGGATTGTTATACAGAAAAGAGGTCGGAGACTTGGGTGTAGAAGGCCTGTTACGGAGAGCAGAGTTTGGAGAAGGTGTGCAGATGTACTTTTACAAAAAGTAGAGTTTGGGGAATGAGGTCCAGAAGGATCGTTATAGAGAGCAAGGTTGGAGAATGGGTTGCAGAGGGATTGCTGCAGAGAGCAGAGGCTTGACATGGGGTGTAAAAGAACTGTTGCTGAGAGAACAGGTTTGACATTTGTGTGCAGAAGCACTGTTGCAGAGAGTAGAGGTTGGAGACTGCCTTTCAGTAGGACTGTTACAGAGGCAGAGTTTGGAGAATTTGGTGCAGAAGGACTGTTTCGGGGAGCAGATATTGGAGACTGGGGTGCAGAAGGACTGTTACAAGCAGTAGAGTTTGGAGACAGGTTTGCAGAAGGATCTTACAGAGAGAAGATTTTGGAGACTGTGGTACAGCAGGACTGTTACAGAGAGAAGAGGTTGGAGACAGGGGTGCTGAATGATCGTTGCAGAGAACAGAGTTTTCAGACTGAGGTGCAGAAGGACTGTTGCAGAGAGCAGATATTGGAGACTTGGGTACAGAAGGACTGTTGCAGAGAGAAGAGGTTAGAGACTGGGGTGCAGAAGGATCGTTGTAGCGAGAAGAGGTTTGAGACCAGCGTGCAGAAGTACTGTTACAGAGAACAGAGGTTGGAGAAGGTGTGCAGAAGGACTGTTCCAGAGGGCAGAGTTTACAGACTGGGTTGCAGAAGAATCTTACAGAGAGAATATGTTGGAGATGGAGGTGCAGAAGGACTGTTAAGAGAGTAGAGTTTAGAGACTGAGGTTCAGAAAGACCGTTGTAAAGAGCAGTGTTTGGAGACTGAGGTGCAGAATGATTGTTACAGAGAGCAAGGTTGGAGACTGGGGTGCAGAAGGACTGTTGCAGAAAGCAGAGATTTGAGACTTGGGTGCAGAAGGACTGTTGCAGAGAGCAGAGTTTGGAGACTGAGGTGCAGAAGGACTTTTAAAGAGAGATGAGGTTGGAGACTGGGGTGCAGAAGGACATATAGATAAAGCAGAGGGTGAACACTGTGGAGCAGAAGGAGCGTTACAGAGAAGATTTTGGACACTGCACTACAGGAGGACTTTTACAGAGAGCAGAGGTTTAAGACTGGTGTTGAGAAGGACTGTTACAGAGTGCAGACCTTAGAGTCTGGGGTGCAGTAGAACTGTTGCAGAGAGCATAAGTTTGAGACTGGGGTGCATAAGAACTGTTGCAGAGAGCAGAGGTTGGAGACAGAGGTGAAGAAGGAATGTTACAGAGAGAAGAGGTTGGAAACTGTGGTGCAGAATGAATGATACAGAAAGGAGAGGTTGGAGATTGGGGTGCAGAAGGATCGTTGCAGATAGAAGAGGTTGAGGACTGCGGTACAGATGGACTGATACAGAGAGCAGAAGTTGGAGACTAAGGAGCAGAAGGACTGTTACAGAGAGCAGAGGTTGAAGACTGAGGAGCAGAAGGACTGTTACAGAGAGCAGAGGTTGGATTCTGGGGAGCAGAAGGAATGTTACAGAGAGTAGATTTGGAAACTGGGTTGCGAAAGGATCTTACGGAGCATAGAGGTTGGAGGCTGGGGTGAAGAAGCACTGTTACAGAGAGCAGATTTCGGAGACTAAGGTGCAGAAGGACTGTTACAGAAATCAGATTTGGGAGACTGGTGTGAACAAGGATCGTTGCAGAGAGCAGAGTTTTCACACTGAGCTTCAGGTAGACTGTTGCAGACTGCAGATGTTGAAGACTGGGGTGCAGAAGGACTTTTGCAGAGAGCACATGTTGGAGACTGGGGTGCAAAAGGATCATTGCAGAGAGCAGAGTTTGGAGACTGGGGTGCAGAAGGATTATTACAGAGAGCAGAGGTTGTAGACTGGTGTGCAGAAAAACCCTTACAGGTAGTAGAGGTTGGAGTCTGCGGGACAGAAGTACTGTGACAGAGAGCAGAGTTTGAAGACTGTGGAGCAGAAGGACTGTTACAGAGAGCAGAGGTTGGAGACTGGGGAGCAGAAGAAATATTACAGAGAGCAGAATATGGAAACTGGGGTGCAGAAAAATCTTACAGAGAGCAGAGGGTGGACTGATGTTCAGAAAGACTATTACAGAAAGCAGAGTTTGGAGACTGGGGTCCACAAGAATCGTTGCAGAGAGAAGGGTTGTGAGACTTAGGTGCAGAAAGACTGTTGCAGGGAGCAGATGTTGGAGACTGGGTTGCAGAAGGACTTTTGCAGAGAGCAGAGGTTGGACACTGGTGTGCAAAAGGATTGTAGTAGAGAGTAGAGTCTGGAGACTGTGGTGCAGAAAGATTGTTACAGAGAGGAGAGGTTGGATACTGTGGTGCAGAAGGACCATTTCAGAGATCAGAGTTTGGTAACTGAGGTGAAGAAGGATTGTTACAGAGAACAGAAGATGGAGACTGGGGTGCAGAACGACTGTTACAGACAGCAGAGTTTGTAGTCAGGGTTGCAGAAAGATCTTACAGAGAGCAGAGTTTTGAGACTGAGGTGCAACGGGAGTATTACAGAGGGCAGAGTTTGAAGACTGGGGTGCAGAAGGATCATTGCAGATAACAGAGTTTTCAGACTGAGTTGCAATAGGACTGTTGCAGAGATCAGAGTTTGGAGAAAGGGGTGCATAAAGACTGTTGCAGAGAGCAAATGTTGGAGACTGGGGTGCAGAAGGATCTTTGCAGACAGAAGAGGTTTGAGATTGGGGTGCAGAAAGAGTGTTACAGAGTGTAGAGTTTCGAGACTGAGGTCCAGAAAGATCGATGCAGAGAGCTGAGTTTGGAGACTGAGGTGCACAAGGACTGTTGCAGAGAGCAGAGGTTGGAGACTGAGGTACAAAAAGACTGTTACAGAGAGTCGAGGTGAGAGATTTAGGTGCAAAAGGCCTGTTACAGAGAGCAGAGTTTGGAGACTGGGTTGCAGAAGAACTCCTAGAGAGAGCAGAGTTTTTAGGCAAGGTTGCAAAAGGATCTTACAAAGAGCAGAGGTTGTAGACCAAGGTGCAGCAGACTGTTACAGACAGCAGAGGTTGGAGACTGTGGTGCAGAAGGACCATTGCAGAGATCAGAGTTTGGTAACTCAGGTGAAGAAGGATCGTTCCAGAGAACAGAATTTGGAGCCTGGGGTGCAGAAGGACTGTTGCAGAGGGCAGAGTTTGGAGACTGGGGTTTACAGGCACTGTTGCAGTGAGCAGAAGTTGGAGACTGAGGTGCAAAAGGACTGTTACTGAGAGTAGAGGTGGTAGATTTGGGTTCAAAAGGCCTGTTACAGAGAACAGAGGTTAGAGACTTGGGTGCAGATGAACTCTTATAGAGAGCAGAGATTTTAGAATAGGTTGCAAAAGGATCTTACAAAGAGCAGAGGTTGTAAACCGAGGTGCAGCAGGACTGTTACAGAGAGCAGAGGTTGGACACTGGCGTGTAGAAGGATCGTTGTAGACAGCAAAATTTTTTGACTGGGGTACAGAAGGTTTGTTATAAATAACAGAAGTTGGAGACCTGGGTGCAGAAGGTCTGTTACAGAGAGCAGAGTTTGGAGACTGGGGTGCAGAAGACTCTTACAGAGAATATCGTTTGTAGAATGGGTTGCATATGGATTATACAGAGGGCAGGGGTTGGAGACTGAGGTGCAGAAGGACTTTTACAGAGAGTAGAGGGTGGAGACTGGAGTGCAGAAGGAGTGTTACAGAGAGCAGAGTTTGGAGATTTGGGTGCACAAGAACTGTTACTGAGAGCAGAGGTTGGAGACAGGGGTGCTGAAGGACTGTTTCAGAGAGCATAGTTTCGAGACTGAGATGCAGAAGGACTGCTACAGAGAAAAGATTTTAAAAACTGAGATGTAGAAGGACCTTTGCATAGAGCAGAGGTTGTAGCCTGGGGAGAAGAAGGATCCTTGCAGAGAGCAGATTTTGGAGACAGGGGTACATAAGGACTATTAAAGAGAGCAGAGTTTGGAGACTGAGGTTCAGAAAGATCATTTCTGAGTGCAGAGTTCTGAGACTGGGGTGCAGAAGGACTGTTACAGATTGCAGAACATGGAGACTGAGGTGCAGAAAAACTTTTACAAAGAAAAGAAGTTGGAGACTGGGGTGCAAAAGGATTCTTACAGAGAGCAGAGGATGGAGACTGGGGTGCAGAAGGATCGTTGTAGAGAGCTGAGGATGGAGACCATGCAGAGAGGAGAGGTGTCAGAGTGAGGTACAGAAGTACTGTAACAGAGAGCAGATGTTTGAGACTGAGGTGTAGAAGTACTGGTAGATAGAGCAGAGTTTGGAGACTGAGGTGCAGAAGGACAGTTGCAGAGATTAGAGGTCTGAGACTGAGGTGCAGAAGGATCATTGCAGAGAGCAGATGTTGGAGTCTGGGGTGCAGAAAGATCGTTGCAGTGAGCAGATATAATAGACTGGGGTACAGAAGGCCTGCTACAGAGAGAAGAGTTTGGAGACTGGCGTGCAGAAGGCCTGTATCAGAGAGGAAAGGTTGGAAACTGGGGTTCAGAAGGACAGTTATAGAGAGCAGAGTTTGGAGACTGGGTTGCTGAAGGATCTGACAGAGAGCAGAGGTTGGAGACTGAAGTGCAGAAGGAGTGTTACAGAGAGTAGTGTTTAGAGACTGGGGTGCAGAAGGATCGTGAAGAGAGTAGAGGTGTCAGACTTAGGTTCTGTAGTACTGTTACAGAGAGCAGAGGTTGGAGACTGAGGTGTAGAAGCACTGTTACAGAGAGCAGAGTTTGGAGACTGAGGTGGAGAAGGACTGTTACAGAAAGCAGAGTTTGGAAATTGAGGTGCAGAAGGACCAGACCGTTACAGAGACCAGACTTTAGAGACTGCGGTATAGAAAAACTGTTAGAGAGACCAGAGGTTGGAGACTGGGGTGTAGAAGGAATATTACAGAGAGCACATGTTGGAGAGTGAAGTGCGGAAGGATAGATACAGAGAGCAGAGTTTTGAGACTGAGGTTTAAAAGGATTGATACAGAAAGCAGAGTTTGGAGACTGGGTTGCTGAAAGACCATTATGGAGAGCAGAGTTTGGAGACTGGGGACCACAAGGACTGTTGCAGAGGACAGAGGTTGGAGATTGGGGTGACACAGGGCACTTGCAGAAGGCAGAGATTAAAGACTGGGGTGGAGAAGGAATGTTACTGAGAGGAGAGTTTGGAAACTGTAGTGCAGAAGGATCTTACAGAGAGCAGAATTTGGAAACTGTGGTGCAGAAGGATTGTTACAGAGAGCAGAGGTTGGAGACTGGGGTCCAGGAGGATCGTTGCAGAGAGCAGAGTTTGGAAATGAGGTGCAGAAGGACTGTTGCAGAGAGCAGAGGTTGGAGTCTTATGTGTAGAAAGACTCTTACAGAGAGCAGAGTTTGGAGACTGGGGTGCAGAAGGACTGTTAAAGAGAGCAGAGTTTGGAGACTGCGGTGCAGAAGGACTTTTGCAGAGATCAGAGGTTAAAGACTTTGGTGAAGTGGGATCATTGCAGAGAGCAGAGTTTGGAGACTGAGGTGCAGAAAAACTGTTACAGAGCGCAGAGGTTTGAAACTGGAGTGCAGAAGGACTGTTGCAGAGAGCAGAGGTTGGAGACTTGGGTCTAGAACAATCGTTGCAGAGCGCAGAGTTTAGAGACTGGGGTGCAGAAGGACTGTTGCAGAGAGCAGAGGTTAGAAACTAGGGTGTAAAAGGACTGTTGCAGAGAGCAGATGTTGAAGACTGGAGTGCAGATGGACTTTTGCAGAGAGCAGAGGTTGGAGACTGAGGTGTAGAAAGACTGTAACAAAGAGCAGATTATTGAGACTGGAGTGCAGAAAGACTGTTACAGAGAGCAGAGGTTGGATACTAGATTTCAGATGGATCTTACAGAGAGCAAAGGTTGAAGACTGGGGTGCAAATTGACTGTTGCAGAGAGCAGAGGTTGGAAACTGGAGTGCAGAAGGACTGTTACAGAGAGCAGAGATTGGAGACTGAGGTGCAGAAAGATCGTTGCAGAGAGCAGAGCTTGGATACTGAGGTGCAGTAGACTGTTTCAGAGAGCAGAGGTTGTAGACTGAGGTGCAGAAGGAATGTTAAATAGAGTAGAGGTTGTAGATTGGGGTTCAAAAGGCCTGTTACAGAGAGCAGAGTTTGGAGACTGGTGTGCAGAAGGACTGTTACAGAGAGCAGAGTTTGGAAACTGAGGTGCAGCAGGACTGTTTCAGAGAGCAGAGTTTGGAGACTGGGGTGCAGAAGGATCATTGCAGAGCACAGAGTTTTCACACTGAGGTGCAGAAGGACTGTTGCAGAGAGCAGTTTTTGGAGACACGGGTGCAGAAGGACTGTTGCAGAGAGCAGTTTTTGGAGACACGGGTGCAGAAGGACTGTTGCAGAGAGTAGACGTTGGAGACTGGGGTGAAGAAAGATCGTCGTTGAGAGCAAAGGTTTGAGACTGGGGTGCAGAAGGACTGATACAGAGAGCAGAGTTTGGAGACAGAGGTGCAGAAGGACTGTTAGAGAGAGCGGAGTTTGGAGTCTGGGGTGCAAAAGGATCGTTGCAGACAGAAGAGTTTTGAGACTGGGGTGCAGAAGGACTTTTACGGAGAGTAGAGTTTGGAGACTGAGGTGCAGAAGAATCTTTGCTGAGAGCAGAGTTTGGAGACTGGGGTGCAAAAGGACTGTTACTGATAGCCAAGGTTGCAGACTGGCGTGCAGAAGAACTGTTACAGAGAGCAGAGTTTTTAGACAAGGTTGCTCAAGGATCTTACAGAGAGCAGAGGTTGTAGACCAAGTTGCAGCAGGAGTGTTACAGAGAGCAGAGGTTGGAGACTAGGGTGCAGAAGGATCGTTGCAGAGAACAGAGTTTGGAGACTGAGGTGAAAAAGGACTATTGGAGAGAGCACATGTTGGAGACTGGGGTGCCGAAGGACTGTTGCAGAGAGCAGAAGTTGGAGACTGGGGTGCAAAAGGATCGTTGTAGAGATCAGAGGTTGGAGACTGGGGTGCAGAAGGATTGTTATACAGAAAAGAGGCCGGAGACTGGGGTGTAGAAGGCCTGTTACGGAGAGCAGAGTTTGGAGAAGGAGTGCAGAAGTACTTTTACTAAGAGTAGAGTTTCGAGAATGAGGTCCAGAAGGATCATTATAGAGAGCGGAGTTTGGAGAATGGGTTGCAGAGGGACTGCTGCAGAGAGCAGAGGCTTGACATGGGGTGTAAAAGAACTTTTGCGGAGAGAACAGGATTGACATTTGTGTGCAGAAGCACTGTTGCAGAGAGTAGAGGTTGGAGACTGCCTTTCAGTAGGACTGTTACAGAGGCAGAGTTTGGAGAATTTGGTGCAGAAGGACTGTTGTGGGGAGCAGATATTGGAGACTGGGTTGCAGAAGGACTGTTGCAGAGAGCAGAGTTTGTAGACTGAGGTGCAGAAGAACTGTTACAGAGAGCAGAGGTTGGAGATTGGGGTGCAGATGAACTGAGACAGAAAGGAGAGTTTGGACACAGGGTTGCAGAAGGACTGTTGCAGACAGCAGAGTTTGGAGAATGGAATGCAAAAGGCCTGTTATAAAGAGCAGAGGTTGGAGACTGGGGTGCAGAAGGACTGTTACATTCAGCAGAGTTAGAAGACAGGGTTTCAGAAGGATCTTACAGAGAGAAGATTTTGGAGACTGTGGTACAGCAGGACTGTTATAGAGAGAAGAGGTTGGAGACTGGGGTGCAGAATGATCATTGCAGAGAACAGAGTTTTCAGACTGAGGTGCAGAAGGACTGTTGCAGAGAGCAGATATTGGATACTGGGGTGCAGAAGGAATTTTGCAGAGAGCAGAGTTTGGAGACTGGGGTGCAGAAGGATCGTTGTAGCGAGCAGAGGTTTCAGACCGGCGTGCAGAAGGACAGAGTTTACAGACTGTGTTCCAGAAGGATCTTACAGAGAAAATATGTTGGAGACTGAGGTGCAGAAGGACTGTTGCAGAGAGTAGAGTTTAGAGAGTGAGGTTCAAAAAGACCGTTGTAGAGAGCAGTGTTTGGAGACTGAGGTGCAGAAAGATTGTTACAGAGAGCAAGGTTGGAGACTGGGGTGCAGAAGGACTGTTGCAGATATCAGAGTTTGGATACTGGGGTGTAGAAGGAGTGTTGCAGAAAGCAGAGGTTTGAGACTTGGGTGCAGAAGTGCTGTTGCAGAGAGCAGAGTTTGGAGACTGAGGTGCAGAAGGACTTTTAAAGGGAGATGAGGTTGGAGACTGGGATGCAGAAAGACTTATTAATAAAGAAGATGTTGAACACTGTGGAGCAGAAAAAGCGTTAAAGAGAGAAGATTTTGGAGAGTGCACTACAGGAAGACTGTTACAGAGTGCAGAGGTTGGAGACTGGTGTTGAGAAGGACTGTTTAAGAGTGCAGACCTTGGAGTCTGGAGTGCAGTAGAACTGTTGCAGAGAGTATAAGTTGGAGACTGGGTTGCAGAAGAAATGTTGCAGAGAGCAGAGGTTGGAGACAGAGGTGCAGAAAGAATGTTACAGGGAGAAGAGTTTGGTAACTGTGGTGCAGAAGGAATGATACAGAAAGGAGAATTTGGAGACTGGGGTGCAGTAGGATCGTTGCAGACAGCAGAGGTTGAGGACTGCAGTACAGAAGGACTGTTACAGACTAAGGAGCAGAAGGACTGTTACAGAGAGCAGAAGTTGGA
>NW_027521113.1:47022-124744 GCF_052094955.1 Ictidomys tridecemlineatus | reverse complement strand
ACCAATCCCACTTGGCTCACCAACTTTTGTTCTTCTAGGTTAAACCATTCGTTTGCAGTAACCATTTTCATTTTGAGGTTTCACTCTGTTTTCTCCTATAGGGATACATGTATTTGGAACTCTAAATCAAACACGGTTTGTGCTAGCTCTTTGAAACTTGACACAATAAAGCAGTTTCAAGTTCTATCTCTATGGTTTGTTTGCTGTTTTTGTAGCCCTAAGCAGAGACTGGCGAGAATCACCTTCATGGAAAGGGCTTGTCAAGCTGCCAAAAAACTACGAGTTGCCGGAAATCTCAGCAAACACTTTTTCACCCAATCTTCATGATACTTTCAGGAAATGGTCAGTACACCAATCCCACTTGGCTCGCCAATTTTCGTTCTTCAAGGTTAAATCGTTCGTTTGCAGTTACCGTTTTCATTTTGAGGTTTCACTCTGTTTTCTCCTATAGGGATACATGTATTTGGAACTCTTAATCAAACACGGTTTGTGCTAGCTCTTTGAAACTTGACACAATAAAGCAGTTTCAAGTTCTATCTCTATGGTTTGTTTGCTGTTGATGTAGCCCTAAGCAGAGACTGGCGAGAATCACTTTCATGGAAAGGGCTTGCCAAGCTTCCAAAAAACTACGAGTTGCCTGAAATCTCAGCAAACACTTTTTCACCCAATCTTGATGATACTTTCAGGTAATGATAAGTACACCAATCCCACTTGGTTCGCCAATTTTCGTTCTTCAAGGTTAAACCGTTCCTTTGCAGTAACCGTTTTTATTTTGAGATATCAGTCTGTTTTCTCCTATAGGGATACATGTATTTGGAACTTGAAATCAAACACGGTTTGTGCTAGCTCTTTGAAACTTGACACAATAAAGCAGTTTCATGTTTTATCTCTATGGTTTGTTTGCTGTTGATGTAGCCCTAAGCAGAGACTGGCGAGAATCACTTTCATGGGAAGGGGTTGCCAAGCTTCCAAAAAACTACGAGTTGCCTGAAATCTCAGCAAACACTTTTTCAACCAATCTTGATGATACTTTCAGGTAATGATCAGTACACCAATCCCACTTGGCTCGCCAACATTCGTTCTTCTAGGTTAAACCGTTCGTTTGCAGTAACCGTTTTCATTTTGAGGTTTCACTCTGTTTTCTCCTATAGGGATACATGTATTTGGAAGTCTAAGACAAACGCGGTTTGTGCTAGCTCTTTGAAACTAGACACAATAAAGAAGTTTCAAGTTTTATCTCTATGGTTTGTTTGCTGTTGATGTAGCCCTAAGCAGAGACTGGCGAGAATCACATACATGGAAAGGGGTTGCCAAGCTTCCAAAAAACTACGAGTTGCCTGAAATCTCAGCAAACACTTTTTCACCCAATCTTGATGATACTTTCAGGTAATGATCAGTACACAAATCCCACTTGGCTCGCCAACTTTCGTTCTTCTAGGTTAAACCATTCGTTTGCAGTAACAGTTTTCATTTTGAGGTTTCACTCTGTTTTCTCCTATAGGGATACATGTATTTGGAACTCTAAATCAAACACACTTTGTGCTAGCTCTTCAAAACTTGACACAATAAAGCAGTTTCAAGTTCTATCTCTATGGATTGTTTACTGTTGATGTAGCCCTAAGCAGAGACTGGCGAGAATCACTTTCATGGAAAGGGCTTGCCAAGCTTCCAAAAAACTACGAGTTGCCTGAAATCAGCAAACACATTTTCACCCAATCTTGATGATACTTTCAGGTAATGATCAGTAAACCAATCCCACTTAGCTCGCCAAATTTCGTTCTTCTATATTAAACCGTTCGTTTGCTATAACCGTTTTCATTTTAAGGTTTCACTCTCTTTTATCCTATAGGGATAAATGTATTTGGAACTCTAAATCAAACATGGTTTGTGCTAGCTCTTTGAAACTTGACACAATACAGCAGTTTCAAGTTCTATCTCTATGGTTTGTTTGCTGTTCATGTAGCCCTAAGCAGAGACTGGCGAGAATCACTTTTATGGAAAGGGCTTGACAAGCTTCCAAAAAACTACGAGTTTCCTGAAACCTCAGCAAACACTTTTTCACCCAATCTTGATGATCCTCTCAGGTAATGATCAGTACACCAATTCCACTTGGCTCGCCAAATTTCGTTCTTCTAGGTTAAACCGTTCGTTTGCAGTAACCGTTTTCATTTTGAGGTTTCACTCTGTTTTCTCCTATAGGGATACATGTATTTGGAACTCTAAATCAAACACGGTTTTTGCTAGCTCTTTTAAACTTGACACAATAAAGCAGTTTCAAGTTCTATCTCTATGGATTGTTTGCTGTTGATGTAGCCCTAAGCAGAGACTGGCCAGAATCACTTTCATGCAAAGGGCTTGCCAAGCTTCCAAAAAACTACGAGTTGCCTGAAATCTCAGCAAACACTTTTTCACCCAATCTTGATGATCCTTTCAGGTAATGATCAATACACAAATCACACTTGGCTAGCCAAATTTCGTTCTTCTAGGTTAAACCGTTCTTTTGCACTAACCGTTTAAATTTTGAGGTTTCACTCTGTTTTCTCCTATAGGGATACATTTATTTGGAACTGTAAATCAAACCACGGTTTGTGCTAGCTCTTTGAAACTTGACACAATAAAGCAGTTTCAAGTACTATCTCTATGGTTTGTTTGCTGTTGATGCAGCCCTAAGCAGAGACCGGCGAGAATCACTTTCAGGCAAAGGGCTTGCCAAGCTTCCAAAAAACTACGAGTTGCCTGAAATCTCAGCAAACACTTTTTCACCCAATCTTGATGATACTTTCAGGTAATGATAATTACACGAATCCACTTGGCTCGCCAATTTTCGTTCTTCAAGGTTAAACCGTTCGTTTGCAGTAACTGTTTTCATTTTGAGGTCACTCTGTTTTCTCCTATAGGGATGCATGTATTTGGAACTCTAAATTAAACACGGTTTGTGATACCTCTTTGAAACTTGACACAATAAAGCAGTTTCATGTTCTATCTCTATGGTTTGTTTGCTGTTGATGTAGCCCTAAGCAGAGACTGGCGAGAATCACTTTCATGGAAAGGGTTTGCCAAGCTTCCAAAAAACTACGAGTTGCCTGAAATCTCAGCAAACACTTTTTCACCCAATCTTGATGATACTCTCAGGTAATGATCAGTACACCAATTCCACATACCTCGCCAAATTTCGTTCTTCTAGGTTCAACCGTTCCTTTGCAGTAACCGTTTTCATTTTGAGGTTTCACTATGTTTTCTCCTATACGGATACATGTATTTGGAACTCTTAATCAAACACGGTTTGGCTAGCTCTTTGAAACTTGACACAATAAAGCAGTTTCAAGTTCTATCTCTATGGTTTGTTTGGTGTTGATGTAGCACTAAGCAGAGACTGGCGAGAATCACTTTCATGGAAAGGGCTTGCCAAGCTTCCAAAAAACTACGAGTTGCCTGAAATCTCAGCAAATAATTTTTCACCCAATCTTGATGATACATTCAGGTAATGATCAGTACACCAATCCCACTTGGCTCGCCAACTTTCGTTCTTCTAGGTTAAACCGTTCGTTTGCAGTAACCGTTTTCATTTTGAGGTTTCACTCTGTTTTCTCCTATAGGGATATATGTATTTGGAACTCTAAGACAAACGCGGTTTGTGCTAGCTCTTTGAAACTTGACACAATAAAGCAGTTTCATGTTGTATCTCTATGGTTTGTTTGCTGTTGATGTAGCCCTAAGCAGAGACTGGCGAGAATCACTTTCATGGAAAGGGCTTGCCAAGCTGCCAAAAAACTACGAGTTGCCGGAAATCTCAGCAAACACTTTTTCACCCAATCTTCATGATACTTTCAGGTAATGGTCAGTACACCAATCCCACTTGGCTCGCCAATTTTCGTTCTTCAAGGTTAAATCGTTCGTTTGCAGTAACCGTTTTCATTTTGAGGTTTCACTCTGTTTTCTCCTATAGGGATACATGTATTTGGAACTCTTAATCAAACACGGTTTGTGCTAGCTCTTTGAAACTTGACACAATAAAGCAGTTTCAAGTTCTATCTCTATGGTTTGTTTGCTGTTGATGTAGCCCTAAGCAGAGACTGGCGAGAATCTCTTTCATGGAAAGGACTTGCCAAGCTTCCAAAAAACTACGAGTTGCCTGAAATCTCAGCAAACACTTTTTCACCCAATCTTGATGATACTTTCAGGTAATGATCAGTACACCAATCCCACTTGGTTCGCCAATTTTCGTTCTTCAAGGTTAAACTGTTCCTTTGCAGTAACCGTTTTTATTTTGAGATATCAGTCTGTTTTCTCCTATAGGGATACATGTATTTGGAACTCGAAATCAAACACGATTTGTGCTAGCTCTTTGAAACTTGACACAATAAAGCAGTGTCAAGTTCTATCTCTATGGTTTGTTTGCTGTTGATGTAGCCCTAAGCAGAGACTGGCGAGAATCACTTTCATTGGAAGGGGTTGCCAAGCTTCCAAAAAACTACGAGTTGCCTGAAATCTCAGCAAACACTTTTTCACCCAATCTTGATGAAACTTTCAGGTAATGATCAGTACACCAATCCCACTTGGCTCACCAAATTTTGTTCTTCTAGGTTAAACCGTTCGTTGGCAGTAACCGGTTTCATTTTGAGGTTTCACTCTGTTTTCTCCTATAGGGATACATGTATTTGGAACTCTAAATCAAACACACTTTGTGCTAGCTCTTCAAAACTTGACACAATAAAGCAGTTTCAAGTTCTATCTCTATGGATTGTTTACTGTTGATGTAGCCCTAAGCAGAGACTGGCGAGAATCACTTTCATGGAAAGGGCTTGCCAAGCTTCCAAAAAACTACGAGTTGCCTGAAATCAGCAAACACTTTTTCACCCAATCTTGATGATACTTTCAGGTAATGATCAGTAAACCAATCCCACTTAGCTCGCCAAATTTCGTTCTTCTATATTAAACCGTTCGTTTGCTATAACCGTTTTCATTTTAAGGTTTCACTCTCTTTTATCCTATAGGGATAAATGTATTTGGAACTCTAAATCAAACATGGTTTGTGCTAGCTCTTTGAAACTTGACACAATAAAGCAGTTTCAAGTTCTATCTGTATGGTTTGTTTGCTGTTCATGTAGCCCTAAGCAGAGACTGGCGAGAATCACTTTTATGGAAAGGGCTTGCCAAGCTTCCAAAAAACTACGAGTTTCCTGAAACCTCAGCAAACACTTTTTCACCCAATCTTGATGATCCTCTCAGGTAATGATCAGTACACCAATTCCACTTGGCTCGCCAAATTTCGTTCTTCTAGGTTAAACCGTTCGTTTGCAGTAACCGTTTTCATTTTGAGGTTTCACTCTGTTTTCTCCTATAGGGATACATGTATTTGGAACTCTAAATCAAACACGGTTTTGCGAGCTCTTTGAAACTTGACACAATAAAGCAGTTTCAAGTTCTATCTCTATGGATTGTTTGCTGTTGATGTAGCCCTAAGCAGAGACTGGCGAGAATCACTTTCATGCAAAGGGCTTGCCAAGCTTCCAAAAAACTACGAGTTGCCTGAAATCTCAGCAAACACTTTTTCACCCAATCTTGATGATACTTTCAGGTAATGATCAGTACACGAATCCACTTGGCTCGCCAATTTTCGTTCTTCAAGGTTAAACCGTTCGTTTGCAGTAACTGTTTTCATTTTGTGGTCACTCTGTTTTCTCCTATAGGGATGCATGTAATTGGAACTCTAAATCAAACACGGTTTGTGATAGCTCTTTGAAACTTGACACAATAAAGCAGTTTCATGTTCTATCTCTATGATTTGTTTGCTGTTGATGTAGCCCTAAGCAGAGACTGGCGAGAATCACGTTCATGGAGAGGGCTTGCCAAGCTTCCAAAAAACTACGAGTTGCCTGAAATCTCAGCAAACACTTTTTCACCCAATCTTGATGATACTCTCAGGTAATGATCAGTACACCAATTCCACTTACCTCGACAAATTTCGTTCTTCTAGGTTAAACCGTTCGTTTGCAGTAACCGTTTTCATTTTGAGGTTTCACTATGTTTTCTCCTATAGGGATACATGTATTTGGAACTGTAAATCAAACACGGTTTTTGCTAGCTCTTTGAAACTTGACACAATAAAGCAGTTTCAAGTTCTATCTCTATGGATTGTTTGCTGTTGATGTAGCCCTAAGCAGAGACTGGCGAGAATCACTTTCATGGAAAGGGCTTGTCAAGCTTCCAAAAAACTACTAGTTGCCTGAAATCTCAGCAAACACTTTTTCCACACAATCTTGATGATACTTTCAGGAAATGATCAGTACACAAATCCCACTTGGCTCGCCAAATTTCGTTCTTCTAGGTTAAACCGTTCTTTTGCACTAACCGTTTAAATTTTGAGGTTTCACTCTGTTTTCTCCTATAGGGATACATTTATTTGGAACTGTCAATCAAACACGGTTTGTGCTAGCTCTTTGAAACTTGACACAATAAAGCAGTTTCAAGTACTATCTCTATGGTTTGTTTGCTGTTGATGCAGCCCTAAGCAGAGACCGGCGAGAATCACTTTCATGCAAAGGGCTTGCCAAGCTTCCAAAAAACTACGAGTTGCCTGAAATCTCAGCAAACACTTTTTCACCCAATCTTGATGATACTTTCAGGTAATGATCAGTACACCAATCCCACTTGGCTCGCCAATTTTCGTTCTTCAAGGTTAAATCGTTCGTTTGCAGTAACCGTTTTCATTTTGAGGTTTCACTCTGTTTTCTCCTATAGGGATACATGTATTTGGAACTCTTAATCAAACACGGTTTGTGCTAGCTCTTTGAAACTTGACACAATAAAGCAGATTCAAGTTCTATCTCTATGGTTTGTTTGCTGTTGATGTAGCCCTAAGCAGAGACTGGCGAGAATCACTTTCATGGAAAGGACTTGCCAAGCTTCCAAAAAACTACGAGTTGCCTGAAATCTCAGCAAACACTTTTTCACCCAATCTTGATGATACTTTCAGGTACTGATCAGTACACCAATCCCACTTGGTTCGCCAATTTTCGTTCTTCAAGGTTAAACCGTTCCTTTGCAGTAACCGTTTTTATTTTGAGATATCAGTCTGTTTTCTCCTATAGGCATACATGTATTTGGAACTCTAAATCAAACACACTTTGTGCTAGCTCTTCAAAACTTGACACAATAAAGCAGTTTCAAGTACTATCTCTATGGATTGTTTACTGTTGATGTAGCCCTAAGCAGAGACTGGCGAGAATCACTTTCATGGAAAGGGCTTGCCAAGCTTCCAAAAAACTACGAGTTGCCTGAAATCAGCAAACACATTTTCACCCAATCTTGATGATACTTTCAGGTAATGATCAGTAAACCAATCCCACTTAGCTCGCCAAATTTCGTTCTTCTATATTAAACCGTTCGTTTGCTATAACCGTTTTCATTTTAAGGTTTCACTCTCTTTTATCCTATAGGGATAAATGTATTTGGAACTCTAAATCAAACATGGTTTGTGCTAGCTCTTTGAAACTTGACACAATAAAGCAGTTTCAAATTCTATCTCTATGGTTTGTTTGCTGTTCATGTAGCCCTAAGCAGAGACTGGCGAGAATCACTTTTATGGAAAGGGCTTGACAAGCTTCCAAAAAACTACGAGTTTCCTGAAACCTCAGCAAACACTTTTTCACCCAATCTTGATGATCCTCTCAGGTAATGATCAGTACACCAATTCCACTTGGCTCGCCAAATTTCGTTCTTCTAGGTTAAACCGTTCATTTGCAGTAACCGGTTTCATTTTGAGGTTTCACTCTGTTTTCTCCTATAGGGATACATGTATTTGGAACTCTAAATCAAACACGGTTTGTGCTAGCTCTTTGAAACTTGACACAATAAAGCAGTTTCAAGTTCTCTCTCTATGGTTTGTTTGCTGTTGATGTAGCCCTAAGCAGAGACTGGCAAGAATCACTTTCATGGAAAGGGCCTGCCAAGCTTCCAAAAAACTACGAGTTGCCTGAAATCTCAGCACACACTTTTTCACCCAATCTTGATGAAACTTTCAGGTAATGATCAATACACCAATCCCACGTGGCTCGCCAAATTTCGTTCTTCTAGGTTAAACCGTTCGTTGGCAGTAACCGGTTTCATTTTGAGGTTTCACTCTGTTTTCTCCTATAGGGATACATGTATTTGGAACTTGAAATCAAACACGGTTTGTGCTAGCTCTTTGAAACTTGACACAATAAAGCAGTTTCATGTTTTATCTCTATGGTTTGTTTGCTGTTGATGTAGCCCTAAGCAGAGACTGGCGAGAATCACTTTCATGGGACGGGGTTGCCAAGCTTCCAAAAAACTACGAGTTGCCTGAAATCTCAGCAAACACTTTTTCAACCAATCTTGATGATACTTTCAGGTAATGATCAGTACACCAATCCCACTTGGCTCGCCAACATTCGTTCTTCTAGGTTAAACCGTTCGTTTGCAGTAACCGTTTTCATTTTGAGGTTCCACTCTGTTTTCTCCTATAGGGATACATGTATTTGGAACTCTAAGACAAACGCGGTTTGTGCTAGCTCTTTGAAACTAGACACAATAAAGCAGTTTCAAGTTTTATCTCTATGGTTTGTTTGCTGTTGATGTAGCCCTAAGCAGAGACTGGCGAGAATCACATACATGGAAAGGGGTTGCCAAGCTTCCAAAAAACTACGAGTTGCCTGAAATCTCAGCAAACACTTTTTCACCCAATTTTGATGATACTTTCAGGTAATGATCAGTACACAAATCCCACTTGGCTCGCCAACTTTCGTTCTTCTAGGTTAAACCGTTCGTTTGCAGTAACAGTTTTCATTTTGAGGTTTCACTCTGTTTTCTCCTATAGGGATACATGTATTTGGAACTCTAAATCAAACACACTTTGTGCTAGCTCTTCAAAACTTGACACAATAAAGCAGTTTCAAGTTCTATCTCTATGGATTGTTTACTGTTGATGTAGCCCTAAGCAGAGACTGGCGAGAATCACTTTCATGGAAAGGGCTTGCCAAGCTTCCAAAAAACTACGAGTTGCCTGAAATCAGCAAACACTTTTTCACCCAATCTTGATGATACTTTCAGGTAATGATCAGTAAACCAATCCCACTTAGCTCGCCAAATTTCGTTCTTCTATATTAAACCGTTCGTTTGCTATAACCGTTTTCATTTTAAGGTTTCACTCTCTTTTATCCTATAGGGATAAATGTATTTGGAACTCTAAATCAAACATGGTTTGTGCTAGCTCTTTGAAACTTGACACAATAAAGCAGTTTCAAGTTCTATCTCTATGGTTTGTTTGCTGTTCATGTAGCCCTAAGCAGAGACTGGCGAGAATCACTTTTATGGAAAGGGCTTGCCAAGCTTCCAAAAAACTACGAGTTTCCTGAAACCTCAGCAAACACTTTTTCACCCAATCTTGATGATCCTCTCAGGTAATGATCAGTACACCAATTCCACTTGGTTCGCCAAATTTCGTTCTTCTAGGTTAAACCGTTCGTTTACAGTAACCGTTTTCATTTTGAGGTTTCACTCTGTTTTCTCCTATAGGGATACATGTATTTGGAACTCTAAATCAAACACGGTTTTTGCTAGCTCTTTGAAACTTGACACAATAAAGCAGTTTCAAGTTCTATCTCTATGGATTGTTTGCTGTTGATGTAGCCCTAAGCAGAGACTGGCGAGAATCACTTTCATGCAAAGGGCTTGCCAAGCTTCCAAAAAACTACGAGTTGCCTGAAATCTCAGCAAACACTTTTTCACCCAATCTTGATGATACTTTCAGGTAATGATCAGTACACGAATCCACTTGGCTCGCCAATTTTCGTTCTTCAAGGTTAAACCGTTCGTTTGCAGTAACTGTTTTCATTTTGAGGTCACTCTGTTTTCTCCTATAGGGATGCATGTAATTGGAACTCTAAATCAAACACGGTTTGTGATAGCTCTTTGAAACTTGACACAATAAAGCAGTTTCATGTTCTATCTCTATGGTTTGTTTGCTGTTGATGTAGCCCTAAGCAGAGACTGGCGAGAATCACTTTCATGGAAAGGGCTTGCCAAGCTTCCAAAAAACTACGAGTTGCCTGAAATCTCAGCAAACACTTTTTCACCCAATCTTGATGATACTCTCAGGTAATGATCAGTACACCAATTCCACTTACCTCGACAAATTTCGTTCTTCTAGGTTAAACCGTTCGTTTGCAGTAACCGTTTTCATTTTGAGGTTTCACTATGTTTTCTCCTATATGGATATATGTATTTGGAACTCTAAATCAAACACGGTTTGTGCTAGCTCTTTGAAACTTGACACAATAAAGCAGTTTCAAGTTCTATCTCTATGGATTGTTTGCTGTTGATGTAGCCCTAAGCACAGACTGGCGAGAATCACTTTCATGGAAAGGGCTTGTCAAGCTTCCAAAAAACTACTAGTTGCCTGAAATCTCAGCAAACACTTTTTCCACACAATCTTGATGATACTTTCAGGAAATGATCAGTACACAAATCCCACTTGGCTCGCCAAATTTCGTTCTTCTAGGTTAAACCGTTCTTTTGCACTAACCGTTTAAATTTTGAGGTTTCACTCTGTTTTCTCCTATAGGGATACATTTATTTGGAACTGTAAATCAAACACGGTTTGTGCAAGCTCTTTGAAACTTGACACAATAAAGCAGTTTCAAGTACTATCTCTATGGTTTGTTTGCTGTTGATGCAGCCCTAAGCAGAGACCGGCGAGAATCACTTTCATGCAAAGGGCTTGCCAAGCTTCCAAAAAACTACGAGTTGCCTGAAATCTCAGCAAACACTTTTTCACCCAATCTTGATGATACTTTCAGGTAATGATCAGTACACGAATCCACTTGGCTCGCCAATTTTCGTTCTTCAAGGTTAAACCGTTCGTTTGCAGTAACTGTTTTCATTTTGAGGTCACTCTGTTTTCTCCTATAGGGATGCATGTATTTGGAACTCTAAATCAAACACGGTTTGTGATACCTCTTTGAAACTTGACACAATAAAGCAGTTTCATGTTCTATCTCTATGGTTTGTTTGCTGTTGATGTAGCCCTAAGCAGAGACTGGCGAGAATCACTTTCATGGAAAGGGCTTGCCAAGCTTCCAAAAAACTACGAGTTGCCTGAAATCTCAGCAAACACTTTTTCACCCAATCTTGATGATACTCTCAGGTAATGATCAGTACACCAATTCCACTTACCTCGCCAAATTTCGTTCTTCTAGGTTAAACCGTTCGTTTGCAGTAACTGTTTTTATTTTGAGGTATAAGTCTGTTTTCTCCTATAGGGATACATATATTTGGAACTCGAAATCAAACACGGTTTGTGCTAGCTCTTTGAAACTTGACACAATAAAGCAGTTTCACGTTTTATCTCTATGGTTTGTTTGCTGTTGATGTAGCCCTAAGCAGAGACTGGCGAGAATCACTTTCATGGGAAGGGGTTGCCAAGCTTCCAAAAAACTACGAGTTGCCTGAAATCTCAGCAAACACTTTTTCACCCAATCTTGATGATACTTTCAGGTAATGATCAGTACACTAATCCCACTTGGCTCGCCAACTATCGTTCTTCTAGGTTAAACCGTTCCTTTGCAGTAACCGTTTTCATTTTGAGGTTTCACTCTGTTTTCTCCTATAGGGATATATGTATTTGGAACTCTAAGACAAACGCGGTTTGTGCTAGCTCTTTGAAACTTGAAACAATAAAGCAGTTTCAAGTTTTATCTCTATGGTTCGTTTGCTGTTGATGTAGCACAAAGCAGAGACTGGCGAGAATCACTTTCATGGAAAGGGCTTGCCAAGCTTCCAAAAAACTACGAGTTGCCTGAAATCTCAGCAAACACTTTTTCACCCAATCTTGATGATACTTTCAGGTAATGATCAGTACACCAATCCCACTTGGCTCGCCAACTTTCGTTCTTCTAGGTTAAACCGTTTGTTTGCAGTAACCGTTTTCATTTTGAGGGTTCACTCTGCTTTCTCCTATAGGGATACATGTATTTGGAACTGTAAATCAAACACGGTTTGTGCTAGCTCTTTGAAACTTGACACAATAAAGCAGTTTCAAGTTCTACCTCTATGGTTTTTTTGCGGTTGATGTAGCCCTAAGCAGAGACTGGCGAGAATCACTTTCATGTAAAGGGCTTACCAATCTTCCCAAAAACTACGAGTTGCCTGAAATCTCAGCAAACACTTTTTCACCCAATCTAGATGATACTTTCAGGTAATGATCAGTACACCAATCCCACTTGGCTCGCCAAATTTCGTTCTTCTAGGTTAAACCGTTCGTTTGCAGTAACCGTTTTTATTTTGAGGCTTCACTCTGTTTTCTCCTATAGGGATATATGTATTTGGAACTCTAAATCAAACACGGTTTGGGCTAGCTCTTTGAAACTTGACACAATAAAGCAGTTTCAAGTTCTATCTCTATGGTTTGTTTGCTGTTGATGTAGCCCTAAGCAGAGACTGGCGAGAATCACTTTCATGGAAAGGGCTTGCCAAGCTGCCAAAAAACTACGAGTTTCCGGAAATCTCAGCAAACACTTTTTCACCCAATCTTGATGATACTTTCAGGTAATGGTCAGTACACCAATCCCACGTGGCTCGCCAATTTTCGTTCTTCAAGGTTAAACCGGTCGTTTGCAGTAACCGTTTTCATTTTGAGGTATAAGTCTGTTTTCTCCTATAGGCATACATGTATTTGGAACTCGAAATCAAACACGGTTTGTGCTAGCTCTTTGAAACATGACAGAATAAAGCAGTTTCACGTTTTATCTCTATGGTTTGTTTGCTGTTGATGTAGCCCTAAGCAGAGACTGGCAAGAATCACTTTCATGGAAAGGGCTTGCCAAACTTCCAAAAAACTACGAGTTGCCTGAAATCTCAGCAAACACTTTGTCACCCAATCTTGATGATACTTTCATGTAATGATCAGTAAACCAATCCCACTTGGCTCGCCAACTTTCGTTCTTCTAGGTTAAACCGTTTGTTTGCAGTAACCGTTTTCATTTTGAGGGTTCACTCTGCTTTCTCCTATAGGGATACATGTATTTGGAACTGTAAATCAAACACGGTTTGTGCTAGCTCTTTGAAACTTGACACAATAAAGCAGTTTCAAGTTCTATCTCTATGGTTTGTTTGGTGTTGATGTAGCACTAAGCAGAGACTGGCGAGAATCACTTTCATGGAAAGGGCTTGCCAAGCTTCCAAAAAACTACGAGTTGCCTGAAATCTCAGCAAACACGTTTTCACCCAATCTTGATGATACTTTCAGGTAATGATCACTACACCCATCCCACTTGGCTCGCCAATTTTCCTTCATCTATGTTAAACCGTTCGTTTGCAGTAACCGTTTTCATTTTCAAGTTTCACTCTGTTTTCTCCTATAGGGATATATGTATTTGGAACTCTAAATCCAACACGGTTTGTGCTAGCTCTTTGAAACTTGACACAATAAAGCAGTGTCAAGTTCTACCTGTATGGTTTGTTTGCTGTTGATGTAGCCCTAAGCAGAGACTGGCGAGAATCACTTTAATGGAAAGGCCTTGCCAAGCTTCCAAAAAACGAGTTGCCTAAAACCTCAGCAAACACTTTTTCACCCAATCTTGATGATACTTTCAGGTAATGATCAGTACACCAATCCCACTTGGCTCGCCAAATTTCGTTCTTCTAGGTTAAACCGTTCGTTTGCAGTAACCGTTTTTATTTTGAGGCTTCACTCTGTTTTCTCCTATAGGGATATATGTATTTGGAACTCTAAATCAAACACGGTTTGTGCTAGCTCTTTGAAACTTGACACAATAAAGCAGTTTCAAGTTCTATCTCTATGGTTTGTTTGCTGTTGATGTAGCCCTAAGCAGCGACTGGCGAGAATCACTTTCATGGAAAGGGCTTGTCAAGCTTCCAAAAAACTAGGAGTTGCCTGAAATCTCAGCAAACACTTTTTCACCCAATCTTGATGATACTTTCAGGTAATGATCAGTACACCAATCTCACTTGGCTAGCCAAATTTCATTCTTCTAGGTTAAATCGTTCGTTTGTAGTAACCGTTTTCATTTTGAGGTTTCACTCTGTTTTCTCCTATAGGGATACATGTATTTGGAACTCTAAATCAAAAACGGTTTGTGATAGCTCTTTGAAACTTGACACAATAAAGCAGTTTCAAGTTCTACCTCTATGGTTTGTTTGCTGTTGATGTAGCCCTAAGCAGAGAATCACTTTCATTGAAAGGGCTTGCCAAGCTTCCAAAAAACTACGAGTTGCCTGAAATCTCAGCAAACACTTTTTCACCCAATCTTGATGATACTTTCAGGTAATGATCAGTACACCAATCCCACTTGGCTCGCCATCTTTTGTTCTTCTAGGTTAAACCATTCGTTTGCAGTAACCGTTTTCATTTTGAGGTTTCACTCTGTTTTCTCCTATAGGGATACATGTATTTGGAACTCTAAATCAAACACGGTTTGTGCTAGCTCTTCTAAACTTGACACAATAAAGCAGTTTCAAGTTCTATCTCTATGCTTTGTTTGCTGTTGATGTAGCCCTAAGCAGAGACTGGCGAGAATCACTTTCATGGAAAGGGCTTGCCAAGCTTCCAAAAAACTACGAGTTGCCTGAAATCTCAGCAAACACTTTTTCACCCAATCGTGATGATACTTTCAGGTAATGATCAGTACACCAATCCCACTTGGCTCGCCAAATTTCGTTCTTCTAGGTTTAACAGTTCGTTTGTAGTAACCGTTTTCATTTTGAGGTTTCACTCTGTTTTCTCCTATAGGGATACATGTATTTGGAACTCTAAATCAAACACGGTTTGTACTAGCTCTTTGAAACTTGACAGGATAAAGCAGTTTCAAGTTCTATCTCTATGGTTTGTTTGCTGTTGATGTAGCCCTAAGCAGAGACTGGCGAGAATCACTTTCATGGAATGGGTTGCCAAGCTTCCAAAAAACTACGAGTTGCCTGAAATCTCAGCAAACACTTTTTCACCCAATCTTGATGATACTTTCAGGTAATGATCAGTACACCAATCCCACTTGGCTCGCCAAATTTCGTTCTTCTAGGTAAAACCGTTCGTTTGCTGTAACCGTTTTCATTGTGAGGTTTCACTCTTTTTACTCCTATAGAAATACATGTATTTGGAACTCTAAATCAAACACGGTTTGTTGTAGCTCTTTGAAACTTGACACAATAAAGCAGTTTCAAGTTCTATCTCTATGGTTTGTTTGCTGTTGATGTAGCCCTAAGCAGAGACTGGCGAGAATCACTTTCATGGAGAGGGCTTGCCAAGCTTCCAAAAAACTACGAGTTGTCTGAAATCTCAGCAAACACTTTTTCACCCAATCTTGATGATACTTTCAGGTAATGATCAGTACACCAATCTGACTTGGCTTGCCAAATTTCCTTCTTCTAGGTTTAACAGTTCGTTTGCAGTAACCGTTTTCATTTTGAGGTTTCACTCTGTTTTCTCCTATAGGGATACATGTATTTGGAACTCTAAATCAAACACGGTTTGTACTAGCTCTTTGAAACGTGACACGAAAAAGCAGTTTCAAGTTCTAACTCTATGGTTTGTTTTCGGTTGATGTAGCCCTAAGCAGAGACTGGCGAGAATCACTTTCATGGAATGGGTTGCCAAGCTTCCAAAAAACTACGAGTTGCCTGAAATCTAGGCACACACTTTTTCACCCAATCTTGATGATACTTTCAGGTAATGATCAGTAAACCAATCCAACTTGGATCGCCAAATTTCGTTCTTCTAGGTTAAACCGTTCGTTTGCAGTAACCGTTTTCATTTTGAGGTTTCACTCTTTTTACTCCTATAGAAATACATGTATTTGGAACTCTAAATCAAACACGGTTTGTGCTAGCTCTTTGAAACTTGACACAATAAAGCAGTTTCAAGTTCTATCTCTATGGTTTTTTTGCTGTTGATGTAGACCTAAGCAGAGACTGGTGGGAATCACTTTCATTGAAAGGGGTTGCCAAGCTTCCAAAAAACGAGTTGCCTAAAACTCAGCAAACACTTTTTCACCCAATCTTGATGATACTTTCAGGTAATGATCAGTACACCAATCCCACTTGACTCGCCAAATTTCGTTCTTCTAGGTTAAACCGTTCGTTTGCAGTAATCGTTTTCATTTTGAGGTTTCACTCTGTTTTCTCCTATAGGGATACATGTATTTGGAACTCTCAATCGAACACGGTTTGTGCTAGCTTTTTGAAATTTGACACAGTAAAGCAGTTTCAAGTTCTACCTCCATGATTTCTTTCCTGTCAATGTAGCCCTAAACAGAGACTGGCGAGAATCACTTTCATGGAAAGGGCTTGCCAAGCTTCCAAAAACTACGAGTTGCCTGAAATCTCAACAAACACTTTTCACCCAATCTTGATGATACTTTCAGGTAATGATCAGTACAACAATCCCACTTGGCTCGCCAAATTGCGTTCTTCTGCTTAAACCGTTCGTTTGCAGTAACCGTTTTCATTTTGAGGTTTCACTCTGTTTTCTCCTATAGGGATACATGTATTTGGAACTCTAAATCAAACACGGTTTGTGCTAGCTCTTTGAAACTTGACACAATAAAGCAGTTTCAAGTTCTAACTCTATGGTTTTTTTGCTGTTGATGTAGCCCTAAGCAGAGACTGGCGAGAATCACTTTCATGGAAAGGGCTTGCCAAGCTTCCAAAAAACTACGAGTTTCCTGAAATCTCAGCAAACACTTTTTCACCCAATCGTGATGATACTTTCAGGTAATGATCAGTACACCAATCCCACTTGGCTCGCCAAATTCCGTTCTTCTATGTAAAACCGTTCGTTTGCAGTAACCGTTTTCATTTTGAGGTTTCACTCTTTTTACTCCTATAGAAATACATGTATTTGGAACTCTAAATCAAACACGGTTTGTGGTAGCTCTTTGAAACTTGACACAATAAAGCAGTTTCAACTTCTATCTCTATGGTTTGTTTGATGTTGACGTAGCCCTAAGCAGAGACTGGCGAGAATCACTTTCATGGAGAGGGCTTGCCAAGCTTCCAAAAAACTACGAGTTGCCTGAAATCTCAGCAAACACTTTTTCACCCAATCTTGATGATACTTTCAGGTAATGATCAGTACACCAATCTGAATTGGCTTGCCAAATTTCCTTCTTCTAGGTTTAACAGTTCGTTTGCAGTAACCGTTTTCATTTTGAGGTTTCACTCTCTTTTCTCCTATAGGGATACATGTATTTGGAACTCTAAATCAAACACGGTTTGTACTAGCTCTTTGAAACTTGACACGAAAAAGCAGTTTCAAGTTCTAACTCTATGGTTTTTTTTTTCGGTTGATGTAGCCCTAAGCAGAGACTGGCGAGAATCACTTTCATGGAATGGGTTGCCAAGCTTCCAAAAAACTACGAGTTGCCTGAAATCTAGGCAAACACTTTTTCACCCAATCTTGATGATACTTTCAGGTAATGATCAGTAAACCAATCCAACTTGGCTCGCCAAATTTCGTTCTTCTAGGTTAAACCGTTCGTTTGCAGTAACCGTTTTCATTTTGAGGTTTCACTCTTTTTACTCCTATAGAAATACATGTATTTGGAACTCTAAATCAAACACGGTTTGTGCTAGCTCTTTGAAACTTGACACAATAAAGCAGTTTCAAGTTCTATCTCTATGGTTTGTTTGCTGTTGATGTAGACCTAAGCAGAGACTGGCGGGAATCACTTTCATTGAAAGGGGTTGCCAAGCTTCCAAAAAACGAGTTGCCTAAAACTCAGCAAACACTTTTTCACCCAATCTTGATGATACTTTCAGGTAATGATCAGTACACCAATCCCACTTGACTCGCCAAATTTCGTTCTTCTAGGTTAAACCGTTCGTTTGCAGTAATCGTTTTCATTTTGAGGTTTCACTCTGTTTTCTCCTAAAGGGATACATGTATTTGGAACTCTCAATCGAACACGGTTTGTGCTAGCTTTTTGAAATTTGACACAGTAAAGCAGTTTCAAGTTCTATCTCCATGATTTCTTTACTGTCAATGTAGCCCTAAACAGAGACTGGCGAGAATCTTTTCATGGAAAGGGCTTGCCAAGCTTCCAAAAACTACGAGTTGCCTGAAATCTCAACAAACACTTTTCACCCAATCTTGATGATACTTTCAGGTAATGATCAGTACAACAATCCCACTTGGCTCGCCAAATTGCGTTCTTCTGGTTAAACCGTTCGTTTGCAGTAACCATTTTCATTTTGAGGTTTCACTCTGATTTCTCCTATAGGGATACATGTATTTGGAACTCTAAATCAAACACGGTTCGTGCTAGCTCTTTGAAACTTGACACAATAAAGCAGTTTCAAGTTCTAACTCTATGGATTTTTGCTGTTGATGTAGCCCTAAGCAGAGATTGGCGAGAATCACGTTCATGGAAAGGGCTTGCCAAGCTTCCCAAAAACTACAAGTTGCCTAAAATCTCAGCAAACACTTTTTCACCCAATCTTGATAATACGTTCAGATAATGATCAGTACACCAATCCCACTTGGCCCGCCAAATATCCTTCTTCTAGGTAAACCGTTCGTTTGCAGTAACCGTTTTAATTTGAGGTTTCACTCTGTTTTCTCCTATAGGGATACACGCATTTGGAACTCTAAATCAAACACGGTTTGTACTAGGTCTTTGAAACTTGACAAATAAAGCAGTTTCAAGTTCTATCTCTATGGTTTGTTTGCTGTTGATGTAGCACTAAGCAGAGACTGGCGAGAATCACTTTCATGGAAAGGGCTTGCCAAGCTTCCCAAAGACTACGAGTTGCCTGAAATCTCAGCAAACACTTTTTCACCCAATCTTGACGATACTTTCAGGTAATGATCAGTACACCAATCCCACTTGGCTCGCCAAATTTCGTTCTTCTAGGTTAAATCGTTCGTTTGCAGTTACCGTTTTGATTTTGAGGTTTAATTGTGTTTTCTCCTATAGGGATACATGTATTTGGAACTCTAAATCAAACACGGTTTGTGCTAGCTCTTTGAAACTTGACAGAATAAAGCAGTTTCATGTTCTATCTCTATGGTTTGTTTGCTGTTGATGTAGCCCTAAGCAGAGACTGGCGAGAATCACTTTCATGGAAATGGCTTGTCAAGCTTCCAAAAAACTACGAGTTTCCTGAAATCTCAGCAAACACTTTTTCACCCAATCTTGATGATACTTTCAAGTAATGATCAGTACACCAATACCACTTGACTCAACAAATTTCGTACTTCTATGTTAAACCGTTCGTTTGCAGTAACCGTTTTCATTTTGAGGTTTCACTCTGTTTTCTCCTATAGGGATACATGTATTTGGAACTCTAAATCAAACACGGTTTGTGCTAGCTCTTTGAAACTTGACACAATAAAGCAGTTTCAATTTCTATCTCCATCGTTTGTTTGCTGTTGATATAGCCCTAAGCAGAGACTGGCGAGAATCACTTTTATGGAAAGGGCTTGCCAAGCTTCCAAAAAACAACGAGTTCCCTGAAATCTCAGCAAACAATTTTTCACCCAATCTTGACGATACTTTCAGGAAATGATCGGTACACCAATCCCACTTGGCTCGCCAAATTTTGTTCTTCTAGGTTAAACCGTTCGTTTGCAGTTACCGTTTTCATTTTGAGATTTCACTCTGTTTTCTCCTATAGGGATACATGTATTTGGAACTCTAAATCAAACACGGTTTGTGCTAGCTCTTTGAAACTTGACACAATAAAGCAGTTTCAAGTTCTATCTCTATGGTTTGTTTGCTGTTGATGTAGCCCTAAGCAACGACTGGCGAGAATTACTTTCATGGAAAGGGGTTGCCAAGCTTCCAAAAAACTACGAGTTGCCTGAAATCTCAGCAAACACTTTTTCACCCAATCTTGATGATACTTTCAGGTAATGATCAGTGCACCAATCCCACTTGGCTCGCCAAATTTCGTTCTTCTAGGTTAAACCGTTCGTTTGCAGTAACTGTTTTCATTTTGAGGTTTCACTGTTTTCTCCTATAGGGATACATGTATTTGGAACTCTAAATCAAACACGGTTTGTGCTAGCTCTTTGAAACTTGACACAATAAAGCAGCTTCAAGTTCTATCTCTATGGTTTGTTTGCTGTTGATGTAGCCATAAGCAGAGACAGGCGAGAATAACTTTCATGGAAAGGGCTTGCCAAGCTTTTAAAAAACTACGAGTTGCCTGAAATCTCAGCAAACACTTTTTCACCCAAACTTGATGATACTTTCAGGTAATGATCAGAACACCATTCCCACTTGGCTGGCCAAATTTTGTTCTTCTAGGTTAAACCGTTCGTTTGCAGTAACCGTTTTTATTTTGAGGTTTCACTCTGTTTTCTCCTATAGGCATACATGTATTTGGAACTCTAAATCAAACACGGTTTGAGCTAGCTCTTTGAAACTTGACACAATAAACCAGTTTCAAGTTCTATCTCTATGGTTTGTTTGCTGTTGATGTAGCCCTAAGCAGAGACAGGCTAGAATGACTTTCATTAAAAGGGCTTGCCCAGCTTCCAAAAAACTACGAGTTGCTTGAAATCTCAGCAAACAGTTTTTCACCCAATCTTGATGATACTTCCAGGTAATTATCAGTACACCAATCCCACTTGGATCGCCAATTTTCGTTCTTCTAGGTTAAACCGTTTGTTTGCAGTAACCGTTTTCATTTTGAGGTTTCACTCTGTTTTCTCCTATAGGGATACATGCATTTGGAACTCTAAATCAAACACGGTTTGTGCTAGCTCTTTGAAACTTGACACAATAAAGCAGTTTCAAGTTCTATCTCTATTGTGTGTTTGCTGTTGATGTAGCCCTAAGCAGAGACTGGCGAGAATCACTTTCATGGAAAGGGGTTGCCAAGCTTCCAAAAAAATACGAGTTGTCTTAAATCTCAGCAAACACTTTTTCACCCAATCTTGATGATAAACTCAGGTAATGATCAGTACACCAATCCAACTTGGCTCGCCAAATTTCTTTCTTCTAGGTTAAACCGTTCGTTTGCAGTAACCTTTTTCATTTTGAGGTTTCACTCTGTTTTCTCCTATCGGGTTACATGTATTTGGATCTCTAAATCAAACACGGTTTGTGCTAGCTCTTTGAAACTTGACACAATAAAGAAGTTTCAAGTTCTATCTCTATGGTTTGTTTGCTGTTGATGTAGCCCTAAGCAGAGACTGGCGAGAATCACTTTCATGGAAATGGCTTGCCAAGCTTCCAAAAAACTACGAGTTGCCTGAAATCTCAGCAAACACTTTTTCACCCAATCTTGATGATACTTTCAAGTAATGATCAGTACACCAATACCACTTGACTCACCAAATTTCGTACTTCTATGTTAAACCGTTCGTTTGCAGTAACCGTTTTCATTTTGAGGTTTCACTCTGTTTTCTCCTATAGGGATACATGTATTTGGAACTCTAAATCAAACACGGTTTGTGCTAGCTCTTTGAAACTTGACACAATAAAGCAGTTTCAATTTCTATCTCCATCGTTTGTTTGCTGTTGATGTAGCCCTAAGCAGAGACTGGCGAGAATCACTTTTATGGAAAGGGCTTGCCAAGCTTCCAAAAAACTACGAGTTCCCTGAAATCTCAGCAAACAATATTTCACCCAATCTTGACGATACTTTCAGGAAATGATCGGTACACCAATCCCACTTGGCTCGCCAAATTTTGTTCTTCTAGGTTAAACCGTTCGTTTGCAGTAACCGTTTTAATTTGAGGTTTCACTCTGTTTTCTCCTATAGGGATACACGCATTTGGAACTCTAAATCAAACACGGTTTGTACTAGGTCTTTGAAACTTGACAAAATAAAGCAGTTTCAAGTTCTATCTCTATGGTTTGTTTGCTGTTGATGTAGCACTAAGCAGAGACTGGCGAGAATCACTTTCATGGAAAGGGCTTGCCAAGCTTCCCAAAGACTACGAGTTGCCTGAAATCTCAGCAAACACTTTTTCACCCAATCTTGACGATACTTTCAGGTAATGATCAGTACACCAATCCCACTTGGCTCGCCAAATTTCGTTCTTCTAGGTTAAATCGTTCGTTTGCAGTTACAGTTTTGATTTTGAGGTTTAATTGTGTTTTCTCCTATAGGGATACATGTATTTGGAACTCTAAATCAAACACGGTTTGTGCTAGCTCTTTGAAACTTGACAGAATAAAGCAGTTTCATGTTCTATCTCTATGGTTTGTTTGCTGTTGATGTAGCCCTAAGCAGAGACTGGCGAGAATCACTTTCATGGAAATGGCTTGTCAAGCTTCCAAAAAACTACGAGTTGCCTGAAATCTCAGCAAACACTTTTTCACCCAATCTTGATGATACTTTCAAGTAATGATCAGTACACCAATACCACTTGACTCAACAAATTTCGTACTTCTATGTTAAACCGTTCGTTTGCAGTAACCGTTTTCATTTTGAGGTTTCACTCTGTTTTCTCCTATAGGGATACATGCATTTGGAACTCTAAATCAAACACGGTTTGTGCTAGCTCTTTGAAACTTGACACAATAAAGCAGTTTCAAGTTCTATCTCTATTGTGTGTTTGCTGTTGATGTAGCCCTAAGCAGAGACTGGCGAGAATCACTTTCATGGAAAGGGGTTGCCAAGCTTCCAAAAAAATACGAGTTGTCTTAAATCTCAGCAAACACTTTTTCACCCAATCTTGATGATACACTCAGGTAATGATCAGTACACCAATCCAACTTGGCTCGCCAAATTTCTTTCTTCTAGGTTAAACCGTTCGTTTGCAGTAACCTTTTTCATTTTGAGGTTTCACTCTGTTTTCTCCTATCGGGTTACATGTATTTGGATCTCTAAATCAAACACGGTTTGTGCTAGCTCTTTGAAACTTGACACAATAAAGAAGTTTCAAGTTCTATCTCTATGGTTTGTGTGCTGTTGATGTAGCCCTAAGCAGAGACTGGCGAGAATCACTTTCATGGAAATGGCTTGCCAAGCTTCCAAAAAACTACGAGTTGCCTGAAATCTCAGCAAACACTTTTTCACCCAATCTTGATGATACTTTCAAGTTATGATCAGTACACCAATACCACTTGACTCACCAAATTTCGTACTTCTATGTTAAACCGTTCGTTTGCAGTAACCGTTTTCATTTTGAGGTTTCACTCTGTTTTCTCCTATAGGGATACATGTATTTGGAACTCTAAATCAAACACGGTTTGTGCTAGCTCTTTGAAACTTGACACAATAAAGCAGTTTCAATTTCTATCTCCATCGTTTGTTTGCTGTTGATGTAGCCCTAAGCAGAGACTGGCGAGAATCACTTTTATGGAAAGGGCTTGCCAAGCTTCCAAAAAACTACGAGTTCCCTGAAATCTCAGCAAACAATTTTTCACCCAATCTTGACGATACTTTCAGGAAATGATCGGTACACCAATCCCACTTGGCTCGCCAAATTTTGTTCTTCTAGGTTAAACCGTTCGTTTGCAGTAACCGTTTTAATTTGAGGTTTCACTCTGTTTTCTCCTATAGGGATACACGCATTTGGAACTCTAAATCAAACACGGTTTGTACTAGGTCTTTGAAACTTGACAAAATAAAGCAGTTTCAAGTTCTATCTCTATGGTTTGTTTGCTGTTGATGTAGCACTAAGCAGAGACTGGCGAGAATCACTTTCATGGAAAGGGCTTGCCAAGCTTCCCAAAGACTACGAGTTGCCTGAAATCTCAGCAAACACTTTTTCACCCAATCTTGACGATACTTTCAGGTAATGATCAGTACACCAATCCCACTTGGCTCGCCAAATTTCGTTCTTCTAGGTTAAATCGTTCGTTTGCAGTTACAGTTTTGATTTTGAGGTTTAATTGTGTTTTCTCCTATAGGGATACATGTATTTGGAACTCTAAATCAAACACGGTTTGTGCTAGCTCTTTGAAACTTGACAGAATAAAGCAGTTTCATGTTCTATCTCTATGGTTTGTTTGCTGTTGATGTAGCCCTAAGCAGAGACTGGCGAGAATCACTTTCATGGAAATGGCTTGTCAAGCTTCCAAAAAACTACGAGTTGCCTGAAATCTCAGCAAACACTTTTTCACCCAATCTTGATGATACTTTCAAGTAATGATCAGTACACCAATACCACTTGACTCAACAAATTTCGTACTTCTATGTTAAACCGTTCGTTTGCAGTAACCGTTTTCATTTTGAGGTTTCACTCTGTTTTCTCCTATAGGGATACATGCATTTGGAACTCTAAATCAAACACGGTTTGTGCTAGCTCTTTGAAACTTGACACAATAAAGCAGTTTCAAGTTCTATCTCTATTGTGTGTTTGCTGTTGATGTAGCCCTAAGCAGAGACTGGCGAGAATCACTTTCATGGAAAGGGGTTGCCAAGCTTCCAAAAAAATACGAGTTGTCTTAAATCTCAGCAAACACTTTTTCACCCAATCTTGATGATACACTCAGGTAATGATCAGTACACCAATCCAACTTGGCTCGCCAAATTTCTTTCTTCTAGGTTAAACCGTTCGTTTGCAGTAACCTTTTTCATTTTGAGGTTTCACTCTGTTTTCTCCTATCGGGTTACATGTATTTGGATCTCTAAATCAAACACGGTTTGTGCTAGCTCTTTGAAACTTGACACAATAAAGAAGTTTCAAGTTCTATCTCTATGGTTTGTTTGCTGTTGATGTAGCCCTAAGCAGAGACTGGCGAGAATCACTTTCATGGAAATGGCTTGCCAAGCTTCCAAAAAACTACGAGTTGCCTGAAATCTCAGCAAACACTTTTTCACCCAATCTTGATGATACTTTCAAGTTATGATCAGTACACCAATACCACTTGACTCACCAAATTTCGTACTTCTATGTTAAACCGTTCGTTTGCAGTAACCGTTTTCATTTTGAGGTTTCACTCTGTTTTCTCCTATAGGGATACATGTATTTGGAACTCTAAATCAAACACGGTTTGTGCTAGCTCTTTGAAACTTGACACAATAAAGCAGTTTCAATTTCTATCTCCATCGTTTGTTTGCTGTTGATGTAGCCCTAAGCAGAGACTGGCGAGAATCACTTTTATGGAAAGGGCTTGCCAAGCTTCCAAAAAACTACGAGTTCCCTGAAATCTCAGCAAACAATTTTTCACCCAATCTTGACGATACTTTCAGGAAATGATCGGTACACCAATCCCACTTGGCTCGCCAAATTTTGTTCTTCTAGGTTAAACCGTTCGTTTGCAGTAACCGTTTTAATTTGAGGTTTCACTCTGTTTTCTCCTATAGGGATACACGCATTTGGAACTCTAAATCAAACACGGTTTGTACTAGGTCTTTGAAACTTGACAAAATAAAGCAGTTTCAAGTTCTATCTCTATGGTTTGTTTGCTGTTGATGTAGCACTAAGCAGAGACTGGCGAGAATCACTTTCATGGAAAGGGCTTGCCAAGCTTCCCAAAGACTACGAGTTGCCTGAAATCTCAGCAAACACTTTTTCACCCAATCTTGACGATACTTTCAGGTAATGATCAGTACACCAATCCCACTTGGCTCGCCAAATTTCGTTCTTCTAGGTTAAATCGTTCGTTTGCAGTTACCGTTTTGATTTTGAGGTTTAATTGTGTTTTCTCCTATAGGGATACATGTATTTGGAACTCTAAATCAAACACGGTTTGTGCTAGCTCTTTGAAACTTGACAGAATAAAGCAGTTTCATTTTCTATCTCTATGGTTTGTTTGCTGTTGATGTAGCCCTAAGCAGAGACTGGCGAGAATCACTTTCATGGAAATGGCTTGTCAAGCTTCCAAAAAACTACGAGTTGCCTGAAATCTCAGCAAACACTTTTTCACCCAATCTTGATGATACTTTCAAGTAATGATCAGTACACCAATACCACTTGACTCAACAAATTTCGTACTTCTATGTTAAACCGTTCGTTTGCAGTAACCGTTTTCATTTTGAGGTTTCACTCTGTTTTCTCCTATAGGGATACATGTATTTGGAACTCTAAATCAAACACGGTTTGTGCTAGCTCTTTGAAACTTGACACAATAAAGCAGTTTCAATTTCTATCTCCATCGTTTGTTTGCTGTTGATATAGCCCTAAGCAGAGACTGGCGAGAATCACTTTTATGGAAAGGGCTTGCCAAGCTTCCAAAAAACAACGAGTTCCCTGAAATCTCAGCAAACAATTTTTCACCCAATCTTGACGATACTTTCAGGAAATTATCGGAACACCAATCCCACTTGGCTCGCCAAATTTTTTTCTTCTAGGTTAAACCGTTCGTTTGCAGTTACCGTTTTCATTTTGAGATTTCACTCTGTTTTCTCCTATAGGGATACATGTATTTGGAACTCTAAATCAAACACGGTTTGTGCTAGCTCTTTGAAACTTGACACAATAAAGCAGTTTCAAGTTCTATCTCTATGGTTTGTTTGCTGTTGATGTAGCCCTAAGCAGCGACTGGCGAGAATTACTTTCATGGAAAGGGGTTGCCAAGCTTCCAAAAAACTACGAGTTGTCTTAAATCTCAGCAAACACTTTTTCACCCAATCTTGATGATACACTCAGGTAATGATCAGTACACCAATACCACTTGACTCACCAAATTTCGTACTTCTATGTTAAACCGTTCGTTTGCAGTAACCGTTTTCATTTTGAGGTTTCACTCTGTTTTCTCCTATAGGGATACATGTATTTGGAACTCTAAATCAAACACGGTTTGTGCTAGCTCTTTGAAACTTGACACAATAAAGCAGTTTCAATTTCTATCTCCATCGTTTGTTTGCTGTTGATGTAGCCCTAAGCAGAGACTGGCGAGAATCACTTTTATGGAAAGGGCTTGCCAAGCTTCCAAAAAACTACGAGTTCCCTGAAATCTCAGCAAACAATTTTTCACCCAATCTTGACGATACTTTCAGGAAATGATCGGTACACCAATCCCACTTGGCTCGCCAAATTTTGTTCTTCTAGGTTAAACCGTTCGTTTGCAGTTACCGTTTTCATTTTGAGATTTCACTCTGTTTTCTCCTATAGGGATACATGTATTTGGAACTCTAAATCAAACACGGTTTGTGCTAGCTCTTTGAAACTTGACACAATAAAGCAGTTTCAAGTTCTATCTCTATGGTTTGTTTGCTGTTGATGTAGCCCTAAGCAGCGACTATCGAGAATAACTTTCATTAAAAGGGCTTGCCCAGGTTCCAAAAAACTACGAGTTGCCTGAAATCTCAGCAAACAGTTTTTCACCCAATCTTGATGATATTTTCAGGTAATGATCAGTACACCAATCCCACTTGGATCGCCAATTTTCGTTCTTCTAGGTTAAACCGTTCGTTTGCAGTAACCGTTTTCATTTTGAGGTTTCACTCTGTTTTCTCCTATAGGGATACATGCATTTGGAACTCTAAATTAAACACGGTTTGTGCTAGCTCTTTGAAACTTGACACAATAAAGCAGTTTCAAGTTCTATCTCTATTGTGTGTTTTCTGTTGATGTAGCCCTAAGCAGAGACTGGCGAGAATAACTTTCATGGAAAGGGGTTGCCAAGCTTCCAAAAAAATACGAGTTGTCTTAAATCTCAGCAAACACTTTTTCACCCAATCTTGATGATACACTCAGGTAATGATCAGTACACCAATCCCACTTGGCTCGCCAAATTTCATTCTTCTAGGTTAAACCGTTCGTTTGCCGTAACCTTTTTCATTTTGAGGTTTCACTCTGTTTTCTCCTATAGGGTTACATGTCTTTGGATCTCTAAATCAAACACGGTTTGTGCTAGCTCTTTGAAACTTGACACAATAAAGAAGTTTCAAGTTCTATCTCTATGGTTTGTTTGCTGTTGATGTAGCCCTAAGCAGAGACTGGCGAGAATCACTTTCATGGAAAGGGCTTGCCAAGCTTCCAAAAAACTACGAGTTGCCTGAAATCACAGCAAACACTTTTTCACCCAATCTTGATGATACTTTCAGGTAATGATCAGTACACCAATCCCACTTGGCTCGCCAAATTTCGTTCTTCTAGGTTAAACCGTTCGTTTGCAGTTACCGTTTTCATTTTGAGGTTTCACTCTTTTTACTCCTATAGAAATACATGTATTTGGAACTCTAAATCAAACACGGTTTGTGCTAGCTCTTTAAAACTTGACACAATAAAGCAGTTTCAAGTTCTATCTCTATGGTTTGTTTGCTGTTGATGTAGCCCTTAGCAGAGACTGGCGAGAATCACTTTCATGGAGAGGGCTTGCCAAGCTTCCAAAAAACTACGACTTGCCTGAAATCTCAGCAAACACTTTTTCACCCAATCTTGATGATACTTTCAGGTAATGATCAGTACACCAATCTGACTTGGCTTGCCAAATTTCCTTCTTCTAGGTTTAAGCGTTCGTTTGCAGTAACCCTTTTCATTTTGAGTTTTCACTCTTTTTACTCCTATAGAAAGACATGTATTTGAAACTCTAAATCAAAACGGTTTGTGCTAGCTCTTTGAAACTTGACACAATAAAGCAGTTTCAAGTTCTATCTCTATGGTTTGTTTGCTGTTGATGTAGCTCTAAGCAGAGACTGGCGAGAATCACTTTCATGGAGAAGGCTTGCCAAGCTTCCAAAAACTACGAGTTGCCTGAATTCTCAGCAAACACTTTTTCACCCAATCTTGATGATACTTTCAGGTAATGATCAGTACACCAATCCCACTTGGCTAGCCAAATTTCGTTCTTCTAGGTTAAACCGTTCGTTTGCAGTAACCGTTTTTATTTTGAGGTTTCACTCTGTTTTCTCATATAGGGATACATGTATTTGAAACTGTAAATCAAACACGGTTTGTGCTAGCTCTTTGCAACTTCAGACAATAAACCAGGTTCAAGTTCTATCTCTATGGTTTGTTTGCTGTTGATGTAGTCCTAAGCAGAGACTGGCGAGAATCACTTTCATTGAAAGGGGTTGCCAAGCTTCCAAAAAACGAGTTGCCTAAAACTCAGCAAACACTTTTTCACCCAATCTTGATGATACTTTCAGGTAATGATCAGTACACCAATCCCACTTGACTCGCCAAATTTCGTTCTTCTAGGTTAAACCGTTCGTTTGCAGTAACCGTTTTTATTTTGAGGTTTCACTCTGTTTTCTCCTATAGGGATACATGTATTTGAAACTCTAAATCAAACACGGTTTGTGCTAGCTCTTTGAAACTTGACACAATAAAGCAGTTTCAAGTTCTATCTTTATGGTTTGCTTGCTGTTGATGTAGCCCTTACCAGAGACTGGTGAGAATCACATTCATGAAAAGGGTCTGCCAGGCTTTGAAAAAGTACGAGTTGCATGAAATCTCATCAAGCACTTTTTCACCCAATCTTGATGATACTTTCAGGTAATGATCAGTACACCAATCCCACATGGCTCGCCAACTTTCGCTCTGCTAGGTTAAACCGTTCGTTTTCAGTAACCGTTTTCATTTTGAGTTTTCACTCTGTTTTCTCCTATAGAGATACATGTATTTGGAACTCTAAATCAAACACGCTTTGTGCTAGCTCTTTGAAACTTGAAACAATAAAGCAGTTTCAAGTTCTATCTCTATGGTTTGTTTGCTGTTGATGTAGCCCTTAGCAGAGACTGGCGAGAATCACTTTCATGGAGAGGGCTTGCCAAGCTTCCAAAAAACTACGACTTGCCTGAAATCTCAGCAAACACTTTTTCACCCAATCTTGATGATACTTTCAGGTAATGATCAGTACACCAATCTGACTTGGCTTGCGAAATTTCCTTCTTCTAGGTTTAACCGTTCGTTTGCAGTAACCGTTTTAATTTTGAGGTTTCACTTTGTTTTCTCCTATAGGGGTACATGTATTTGAAACTCTAAATCAAACACGGATTGTGCTAGCTTTTTGAAATTTGACACAATAAAGCAGTTTCAAGTTCTATCTCTATGGTTTGTTTGCTGTCAATGTAGCCCTTAGCAGAGACTGGCGAGAATCACTTTCATGGAGAAGGCTTGCCAAGCTTCCAAAAAGTACGAGTTGCCTGAAATCTCAGCAAACACTTTTTCACCCAATCTTGATGATACTTTCAGGTAATGATCAGTACACCAATCCTACTTGGCTCGCCAAATTTCCTTCTTCTAGGTTAAACCGTTCGTTTGCAGTAACCGTTTTCATTTTTAACTTTCACTCTGTTTTCTCCTATAGGGATACATGTATTTGGAACTCTAAATCAAACACGGTTTGTGCTAGCTCTTTGAAACTTGACACAATAAAGCAGTTTCAAGTTCCATCTCTATGGTTTGTTTGCTGTTGATGTAGCCCGAAGCAGAGACTGGCGAGAATCATTTTCATGGAAAGGGGTTGCCAAGCTTCTAAAAAACTACGAGTTTCCTGAAATCTCAGCAAACACTTTTTCACCCAATCTTGATGATATTTCCAGGAAATGATCAGTACACGAATCCCACTTGGCTCGCCAAATTTCGTTCTTCTAGGTTAAACCATTCGTTTGAGGTAACCGTTTTCATTTTGTGGTTTCACTCTGTTTTCTCCTATAGGGATACATGTATTTGGAACTCAAAATCAAACACGGTTTATGCTAGCTCTTTGAAACTTGACACAATAAAGCAGTTTCAAGTTCTATCTTTATGGTTTGCTTGCTGTTGATGTAGCCCTTACCAGAGACTGGCGAGAATCACATTCATGAAAAGGGTCTGCCAGGCTTTGAAAAAGTACGAGTTGCATGAAATCTCAGCAAGCACTTTTTCACCCAATCTTGATGATACTTTCAGGTAATGATCAGTACACCAATCCCACATGGCTCGCCAACTTTCGCTCTGCTAGGTTAAACCGTTCGTTTTCAGTAACCGTTTTCATTTTGAGTTTTCACTCTGTTTTCTCCTATAGAGATACATGTATTTGGAACTCTAAATCAAACACGCTTTGTGCTAGCTCTTTGAAACTTGAAACAATAAAGCAGTTTCAAGTTCTATCTCTATGGTTTGTTTGCTGTTGATGTAGCCCTTAGCAGAGACTGGCGAGAATCACTTTCATGGAGAGGGCTTGCCAAGCTTCCAAAAAACTACGACTTGCCTGAAATCTCAGCAAACACTTTTTCAACCAATCTTGATGATACTTTCAGGTAATGATCAGTACACGAATCCCACTTGGCTCGCCAAATTTTGTTCTTCTAGGTTAAACCGTTCGTTTGCAGTAACCGTTTTCATTTAGAGGTTTCACTCTGTTTTCTCCAATAGGGATACATGTATTTGGAACTCTAAATAAAACACGGTTTGTGCTAGCTCTTTGAAACTTGACACAATAAAGCAGTTTCAAGTTCTATCTCTATGGTTTGTCTGCTGTTGATGTAGGCCTAAGCAGAGACTGGTGAGAATGACTTTCATGGAAAGGGGTTGCCAAGCTTCCAAAAAACTACGAGTTGCCTGAAATCTCAGCAAACACTTTCTCAACCAATCTTGATGATACTTTCAGGTAATGATCAGTAAACCAATCCCACTTGGCTCGCCACTTTTCGTTCTTCTAGGTTAAACCGTTCCTTTGCAGTAACCGTTTTCATTTTGAGGTTTTTCACTCTGTTTTCTCCTACAGGGATACATGTATTTGGAACTCTAAATCAAACATGGTTTGTGCTAGCTCTTTGAAACTTGACACACTAAAGCAGTTTAAAGTTCTATCTCTTCGGTTTGTTTGCTGTTGATGTAGCCCTAAACAGAGACCTGCGAGAATCACTTTCATGGAAAGGGCTTGCCAAGCTTCCAAAAAATACGAGTTGCCTGAAATCTCAGCAAACACTTTTTCACCCAATCTTGATGATACTTTCAGGTAATGATAAGTACACCAATCCCACTTGGCTCGCCAAATTTCGTTCTTCTAGGTTAAACCGTTCGTTTGCAGTAACCATTTTCATTTTGAGGTTTCACTCTGTTTTCTCCTATAGGGATACATGTATTTGGAACTCTAAATCAAACACGGTTTGTGCTAGCTCTTTGAAACTTGACACAATAAAGCAGTTTCAAGTTCTATCTCTATGGTTTGTTTGCTGTTGATGTAGCCCTAAGGAGACACTTGCGAGAATCACTTTCATGGAAAGGGCCTGACAAGCTTCCAAAAAACTACGAGTTGCCTGAAATCTCAGCAAACACTTTCTCAACCAATCTTGATGATACTTTCAGGTAATGATCAGTACACCAATCACACTTGGCTCGCCAAATTTCGTTCTTCTAGGTTAAACCGTTCGTTTGCAGTAACCGTTTTCATTTTGAGGTTTCACTCTGTTTTCTCCTATAAGGATACATGTATTTGGAACTCTAAATCAAACACGGTTTCTGCTAGCTCTTTCAAACGTGACACAATAAAGCAGTGTCAAGTTCTATCTCTATGGTTTGTTTTCTGTTGATGTAGCCCTAAGCATAGACCAGCGAGAATCACTTTCATGGAAACTGGTTGCCAATCTTCCAAAAAACTACGAGTTGCCTGAAATCTCAGCAAACACTTTTTCACCCAATCTTGATGATACTTTCAGGCAATGATCAGTACACCAATCCCACTTGGCTCTCCAAATTTCGTTCTTCTAGGTTAAACCGTTCGTTTGCAGTAACCGTTTTCATTTTGGGGTTTCACTCTGTTTTCTCCTATAGGGATACATGTATTTGGAACTCTAAATCAAACAGGGTTTGTGCTAGCTCTTTGAAACTTGACACAATAAAGCAGTTTCAAGTTCTATCTCTATGGTTTGTTTGCTGTTGATGTAGCCCTAAGCATAGACCAGGGAGAATCACTTTCATGGAAAGGGGTTGCCAAGCTTATAAAAACCTACGAGTTGCCTGAAATCTCAGCAAACACTTTTTCACCCAATCTTGATGATACTTTCAGGTAATGATCAGTACACCAATCCTACTTGGTTCGCCAAATTTCGTTCTTCAAGGTTAAACCTTTCGTTTGCAGTAACCGTTTTTATTTTGAGGTTTCACTCTGTTTTCTCCTGTAGGGATACATGTATTTGGAACTCTAAATCAAACACGGTTTTTGCTAGCTCTTTGAAACTTGACACAATAAAGCAGTTTCAAGTTCTATCTCTATGTTTTTTTTGCTGTTGATGTAGCCCTAAGCAGAGACTGGCGAGAATCACTTTCATGGAAAGGGGTTGCCAAGCTTCCAAAAAACTACGAGTTTCCTGAAATCTCAGCAAAGACTTTTTCACCCAATCTTGATGATACTTTCAGGCAATGATCAGTACACCAATCCCACTTGGCTTGCCAAATTTCGTTCTTCTAGGTTAAACCGTTCGTTTGCAGTAACCGTTTTCATTTTGAGGTTTCACTCTGTTTTCTCCTATAGGGATACATGTATTTGGAACTCTAAATCAAACAGGGTTTGTGCTACCTCTTTGAAACTTGACACAATAAAGCAGTTTCAAGTTCTATCTCTATGGATTGTTTGCTGTTGATGTACCCTAAGCAGAGACTGGCGAGAATCACTTTCATGGAAAGAGGTTGCCAAGCTTCCCAAAAACTACGAATTCCCTGAAATCTAAGAAAAAACTTTTTCACCCAATCTTGATGATACTTTCAGGTAATGATCAGTACACCAATCCCACCTGGCTCGCCAAATTTCGTTCTTCAAGGTTAAACCGTTCGTTTGCAGTAACCGTTTTCATTTTGAGGTTTCACTCTGTTTTCTCCTATAGGGATACATGTATTTGGAACTCTAAATCAAACACGGTTTGTGCTAGCTCTTTGAAACTTGACACAATAAAGCAGGTTCAAGTTCTATCTCTATGGTTTGTTTGCTGTTGATGTAGCCCTAAGCAAGCATAGACCAGCGAGAATCACTTTCATTGAAAGGGCTTGCCAAGCTTCCAAAAAACTACGAATTGCCTGAAATCTCAGCAAATACTTCTTCACCCAATGTTGATGATACTTTCAGGTAATGATCAGTTCATGAATACCACTTGGCTCGCCAAATTTCGTTCTTCTAAGTTACACTGTTCGTTTGCAGTAACCGTTTCATTTAGAGGTTTCACTCTGTTTTCTCCAATAGGGATACATGTATTTGGAACTCTAAATAAAACACGGTTTGTGCTAGCTCTTTGAAACTTGACACAATAAAGCAGTTTCAAGTTCTATCTCTATGGTTTGTTTGCTGTTGATGTAGGCCTAAGCAGAGACAGGTGAGAATGACTTTCATGGAAAGGGGTTGCCAAGCTTCCAAAAACAACGAGTTGCCTGAAATCTAAGCAAACACTTTTTCAACCAATCTTGATGATACTTTCAGGTAATGATCAGTACACCAATCCCACTTGGCTCGCCACTTTTCGTTCTTCTAGGTTAAACCGTTCGTTTGCAGTAATCGTTTTCATTTTGAGGTTTCACTCTGTTTTCTCCTGCAGGGATACATGTATTTGGAACTCTAAATCAAACACGGTTTGTGCTAGCTCTTTGAAACTTGACACAATAAAGCAGTTTCAAGTTCTATCTCTATGGTTTGTGTCCTGTTGATGTAGGCCTAAGCAGAGACTGGCGAGAATGACTTTCATGGAAAGGGGTTGCCAAGCTTTAAAAAAACTACGAGTTGCCTGAAATCTCAGCAAACACTTTTTCACCCAATCTTGATGATACTTTCAGGTAATGATCAGTACACCAATCCCACTTGGCTCGCCACATTTCGTTCTTCTAGGTTAAACCGTTCGTTTGCAGTAAGCGTTCTCATTTTGAGGTTACACTCTGTTTTCTCTTATACGGATGCATGCATTTGGAACGCTACATCAAACACGGTTTGTGCTAGCTCTTTGAAACTTGACACAATAAAGCAGTTTCAAGTTCTATCTCTATGGTTTGTTTGCTGTTGAAGTAGCCCTAAGCAGAGACTGGCGAGAATCACTTTCATGGAAAGGCTTGCCAAGCTTCCAAAAAATACGAGTTGCCTGAAATCTCAGCAAACACTTTTTCACCCAATCTTGATGATACTTTCAGGTAATGATCAGTACACGAATCCCACTTGGCTCGCCAAATTTCGTTCTTCTAGGTTACACTGTTCGTTTGCAATAACCGTTTTCATTAGAGGTTTCACTCTGTTTTCTCCAATAGGGATACATGTATTTGGAACTCTAAATAAAACACGGTTTGTGCTAGCTCTTTGAAACTTGACACAATAAAGCAGTTTCAAGTTCTATCTCTATGGTTTGTTTGCTGTTGATGTAGGCCTAAGCAGAGACTGGTGAGAATCACTTTCATGGAAAGGGCTTGCCAAGCTTCCAAAAAACTACGAGTTGCCTGAAATCTCAGCAAACACTTTTTCACCCAACCTTGATGATACTTTCAGGTAATGATCAGTACACCATTCCCACTTGGCTCTCCAAATTTCGTTCTGCTAGGTTAAACTGTTCGTTTGCAGTAAAAGTTTTCATTTTGAGGTTTCACTCTGTTGTCTCCTATAGGGATACATGTATTTGGAACTCTAAATCAAACACGGTTTGTGCTAGCTCTTTGAAACTTGTCACAATAAAGCAGTTTCAAGTTCTACCTCTATGGTTTTTTGCTGTTGATGTAGCCCTAAGCAGAGACTGGCGAGAATCACTTTCATGGAAAGGGCTTGCCAATCTTCCCAAAAACTACGAGTTGCCTGAAATCTCAGCAAACAGTTTTTCACCCAATCTTGATGATACTTTCAGGTAATGATCAGTACACCAATCCCACTTGGCTCGCCACATTTCGTTCTTCTAGGTTAAACCGTTCGTTTGCCGTAACCATTTTCATTTTGAGGTTTCACTCTGTTTTCTCTTATAGGGATGCATCTATTTGGAACTCTAAATCAAACACAGTTTCTGCTACCTCTTTGAAACTTGACACAATAAATCAGTTTCAAGTTCGATCACTATGGTTTGTTTGTTGTTGGTGTAGCCCTAAGCAGGGACTGGCGAGAATCACTTTCATGGAAAGGGCTTGCCAAGCTTCCAAAAAACTACGAGTTGCCTGAAATCTCAGCAAACACTTTTTCACCCAATCTTGATTATACTTTCAGGTAATGATCAGTACGCCATTCCCACTTGGCTCGCCAAATTTCCTTCTTCTAGGTTAAACCGTTCGTTTGCAGTAACCGTTTTCATTTTGAGGTTTTACTCTGTTTTCTCCCATAGGCATACAAGTATTTGGAACACTAAATCAAACACGGTTTGTGATAGCTCTTTGAAACTTGACACAATAAAGCAGTTTCAAGTTCTATCTCTATGGTTTGTTTGCTGTCCATGTAGCCCTAAGAAGAGACTGGCGAGAATCACTTTCATGGAAAAAGGTTGCCAAGCTTCCAAAAAACTACCAGTTTTCTGAAATCTCAGCTAACACTTTTTCAGCGAATCTTGATGATACTTTCAGGTAATAATCAGTACACCAATCCCACTTGGCTCGCCAAATTTCGTTCATCTAGGTTAAACAGTTTGTTTGCAGTAACCATTTTCATTTTGAGGTTTCACTCTGTTTTCTCCTATAGGGATACATGTATTTGGAACTCTAAATCAAACACGGTTTGTGCTAGCTCTTTGAAACTTGACACAATAAAGCAGTTTCAAGTTCTGTCACTATTGTTTGTTTGCTGTTGATGTAGCCCTAAGCAGAGACTGGCGAGAATCAGTTTCACAAAGAGGGCTTGCAAGCTACCAAAAAACTACGAGTTGCCTGAAATCTCAGCAAACACTTTTTCACCCAATCTTGATGATACTTTCAGGTAATGATCAGTACACCAATCCCACTTGGCTTGCCACATTTCATTCTTCTAGGTTAAACCGATAGTTTGCAGTAACCGTTTTCATTTTGAGGTTTCACTCTGTTTTCTCTTATACGGATGCATGCATTTGGAACTCTACATCAAACACGGTTTGTGCTAGCTCTTTGAAACTTGACACAATGAAGCAGTTTCAAGTTCTATCTCTATGGTTTGTTTGCTGTTGAAGTAGCCCTAAGCAGAGACTGGCGAGAATCACTTTCATGGAAAGGGCTTGCCAAGCTTCTGAAAAATACGAGTTGCCTGAAATTTCATCAAACACTTTTTCACCAAATCTTGATGATACTTTCAGGTAATGATCAGTACACCAATCCCACTTGGCTAGCCAAATTTCGTTCTTCTAGGTTAAACCGTTCGTTTGCAGTAACCGTTATTATTTTGAGGTTTCACTCTGTTTTTTCCTATAGGGATACATGTATTTGGAACTCTAAATCAAACACGGTTTGTGCTAGCTCTTTGAAACTTGACACAATAAAGCAGTTTCAAGATCAATCTCTATGGTTTGTTTGCTGTTGATATAGCCCAAAGCAGAGATGGCGAGAATCACTTTCATGGAAAGGGCTTGCCAAGCTTCCAAAAACTACGAGTTGCCTGAAATCTCAGCAAACACTTTTCACCCAATCTTGATGATACTTTCAGGTAATGATCAGTACACCAATCCCAGTAAACCGAATCCTCAGATTGGGGCTCTCCAAATTTCGTTCTGCTAGGTTAAACCGTTCGTTTGCAGTAAAGATTTTCATTTTGAGGTTTCACTCTGTTGTCTCCTATAGGGATACATGTATTTGGAAATCTAAATCAAACACGGTTTGTGCTAGGTCTTTGAAACTTGACACAATAAAGCAGTTTCAAGTTCTACCTCTAAGGTTTTTTGCGGTTGATGTAGCCCTAAGCAGAAACTGGCGAGAATCACTTTCATGGAAAGGGCTTGCCAATCTTCCCAAAAACTACGAGTTGCCTGAAATCTCAGCAAACACTTTTTCACCCAATCTTGATGATACTTTCAGGTAATGATCAGTACACCAATCCCACTTGGCTCGCCACATTTTGTTCTTCTAGGTTAAACCGTTCGTTTGCCGTAACCGTTTTCATTTTGAGGTTTCACTCTGTGTTCTCTTATACGGTTGCATGTGTTTGGAACTCTACATCAAACACGGTTTGTAGTAGCTCTTTGAAACTTGACACAATAAAGCAGTTTCAAGTTCTATCTCTATGGTTTGTTTTCTGTTGAAGTAGCCCTAAGCAGAGACTGGCGAGAATCCCTTTCATGGAAAGGAATTGCCAAGCTTCCAAAAACTAAGAGTTGCCTGAAATCTCAGAAAACACTTTTTCACCCAATCTTGATGATACTTTCAGGTAATGATCAGTACACCAATCCCACTTGGCTAGCCAAATTTCGTTCTTCTAGGTTAAACCGTTCGTTTGCAGTAACCGTTTTCATTTTGAGGTTTCACTCTGTTGTCTCCTCTTGGGATACATGTATTTGGAACTCTAAATCAAACGCTTTTTGTGCTAGCTCTTTGAAACTTGACACAATAAACAGTTTCAAGTTCTATCTCTATGGTTTGTTTGCTGTTGATGTAGCCCTAAGCAGAGACTGGCGAGAATCACTTTCATGGAAAGGGACTGCCAAACTTCCAAAAAACTATGAGTTGCCTGAAATCTCAGCAAACACTTTTTCAACCAATCTTGATGATACTTTCAGGTAATGATCAGTACACCAATCCCACTAGGTCCCCAAATTTCGTTCTTCTAGGTTAAACCGTTCGTTTCCAGTAACCGTTTATATTTTGAGGTTTCACTCTGTTTTCTCCTATAGGGATACAAGTATTTGGAACTGTAAATCAAACACGGTTTGTGCTAGCTCTTTGAAACTTCACACAATAAAGCAGTTTCAAGTTCTATCTCTATGGTTTGTTTGCTGTTGATGTAGTCCTAAGCAGAGACTGGCGAGAATCACTTTCATGGAGAGGGCTTGCCAAGCTTCCAAAAACTACGAGTTGCCTGAAACCTCAGCAAACACTTTTTCACCCAATATTGATGATACTTTCAGGTAATGATCAGTACACCAATCCCACTTGGCTTGCCAAATTTCGTTCTTCTACGTTAAACCGTTCGTTTGCAGTAACCGTTTTCATTTTGAGGTTTCACTCTGTTGTCTCCTCTTGGGATACATGTATTTGGAACTCTAAATCAAACACGGTTTGTGCTAGCTCTTTGAAACTTGACACAATAAAGCAGTTTCAAGTTCTATCACTATGGTTTGTTTGCTGTTGATGTAGTCCTTAGCAGAGACAGGCGAGAATCACTTTCATGGAAAGAGCTTGCCAAGCTTCCAAAAAACTACGAGTTGCCTGAAATCACATCAAACACTTTTTCACCCAATCTTGATGATACTTTCAGGTAATGATCAGTACACCATTCCAACTTGGCTCGCCAAATTTTGTTCTTCTACGTTAAACCATTCGTTTTCAGTAACCGTTTTCATTTTGACCTTTCACTCTGTTTTCTCCTATAGGGATACATGTATTTGAAACTCTAAATCGAACACGGATTGTGCTAGCTCTTTGAAACTTGACACAATAAAGCATTTTCAAGTTCTATCTCTATGGTTTGTTTGCTGTTCATGTAGCCCTAAGCAGAAACTGGCGAGAATCACTTTCATGGAAAGCGCTTGCCAAGCTTCCAAAAAACTACGAGTTTCCTGAAATCTCAGAAAACACTTTTTCACCCAATCTTGATGATACTTTCAGGTAATGATCAGTACACCAATCCCACTTGGCTCGCCAAATTTCGTTATTCTAGGTTAAACCGTTCGTTTGCAGTAACAGTTTTTATTTTGAGGTTTCACTCCGTTTTCTTCTATAGAAATACATGTATTTGGAACGCTAAATCAAACACGGTTTGTGCTAGCTCTTTGAAACTTGACACAATAAAGCAGTTTCAAGTTCCATCTCTATGGTTTGTTTGCTGTTGATGTAGCCATAAGCAGAGACTGGCGAGAATCACTTTCATGGAAAGGGCTTGCCAAGCTTCCAAAAAACAAAGAGTTGCCTGAAATCTCAGCAAACACTTTTTCACCCAATCTTGATGATACTTTCAGGTAATGATCAGTACACCAATCCCACGTGGCTCGCCAAATTTCGTTCTTCTAGGTTAAACCGTTCGTTTGCAGTAACCGATTTCATTTTGAGGTTTCACTCTGTTTTCTCCTATAGGGATACATGTATTTGGAACTCTAAATCAAACACGGTTTGTGCTAGCTCTTTGAAACTTGACACAATAAAGCAGTTTCAAGTTTTATCTCTATGGTTTGTTTGCTGTTGATGTAGCCCTAAGCAGAGACTGGCGAGAATCACTTTCATGGAAAGGGCCTGCCAAGTTTCTAAAAACTACGAGTTGCCTGAAATCTCAGCAAACACTTTTTCACCCAATCTTGATGATACTTTCAGGTAATGATCAGTACACCAATCCCACTTGGCTCGCCAAATTTCGTTCTTCTAGGTTAAACCGTTCGTTGGCAGTAACCGGTTTCATTTTGAGGTTTCACTCTGTTTTCTCCTATAGGGATACATGTATTTGGAACTCTAAATCAAACACGGTTTGCCCTAGCTCTTTGAAACTTGAAACAATAATGCAATTTCAAGTTCTTTCTCTATGGTTTGTTTGCTGTTGATGTAGTCCTAAGCAGAGACTGGCGAGAATCACTTTCATGGAAAGGGCTTGCCAAGCTTCCAAAAAACTACGTGTTGCCTGAAATCTCAGCAAACACTTGTTCACCCAATCTTGATGATACTTTCAGGTAATGATCAGTACACCAATCCCACTTGGCTCGCCAAATTTCGTTCTTCTAGGTTAAACCGTTCGTTTGCAGTCACCGTTTTCATTTTGAGGTTTCACTCTGTTTTCTCCTATACGATGCATGTATTTGGAACTCTAAATCAAACACGGTTTGTGCTAGCTCTTTGAAACTTGAAAGAATAAAGTAGTTTCAAGTTCTATCTCTATAGATTTTTTGCTGTTGATGTAGCCCTAAGCAGAGACTGGCGAGATTCACTTTCATGGAAAGGGCTTGCCAAGCTTCCAAAAAACTAAGAGTTGCCTGAAATCTCAGCAAACACTTTTTCACCCAATCTTGATGATCCTTTCAGGTAATGATCAGTACACCAATCCCACTTGGCTCGCCAAATTTCGTTCTTCTAGGTTAAACCGTTCGTTTGCAGTAACCGTTTTCATTTTGAGGTTTCACTCTTTTTACTCCTATAGAATTACATGTATTTAGAACTCTAAATCAAACACGGTTTGTGCTAGCTCTTTGAAACTTGACACAATAAAGTAGTTTCAAGTTCTATCTCTATGGTTTGTTTGATGTTGATGTAGCCCTAAGCAGAGACTGGCGAGAATCACTTTCATGGAGACGGCTTGCCAAGCTTCCAAAAAACTACGAGTTGCCTGAAATCTCAGCAAACACTTTTTCACCCAATCTTGATGATCCTTTCAGGTAATGATCAGTACACCAATCCCACTTGGCTAGCCAAATTTCGTTCTTCTAGGTTAAACCGTTCGTTTGCAGTAACCGTTTTCATTTTGAGGTTTCACTCTTTTTACTCCAATAGAAATACATGTATTTAGAACTCTAAATCAAACACGGTTTGTGCTAGCTCTTTGAAACTTGACACAATAAAGCAGTTTCAAGTTCTATCTCTATGGTTTGTTTGATGTTGATGTAGCCCTAAGCAGAGACTGGTGAGAATCACTTTCATGGAGAGGCTTGCCAAGCTTCCAAAAAACTACGAGTTGCCTGAAATCTCAGCAAACACTTTTTCACCCAATCTTGATGATACTTTCAGGTAATGATCAGTACACCAATCTGACTTGGCTTGCCAAATTTCCTTCTTCTAGGTTTTAACAGTTCGTTTCCAGTAACCGTTTTCATTTTGAGGTTTCACTCTGTTTTCTCCTATATGGATACATGTATTTGGAACTCTAAATCAAACACGGTTTGTGCTAGCTCTTTGAAACTTGACACAATAAAGCAGTTTCAAGTTTCACCTCTATGGTTTGTTTGCTGTTGATGTAGCCCTAAGCAGAGACTGGCGAGAATCACTTTCATTGAAAGGGGTTGCCAAGCTTCCAAAAAACGAGTTGCCTAAAACTCAGCAAACACTTTTTCACCCAATCTTGATGATACTTTCAGGTAATGATCAGTACACCAATCCCACTTGACACGCCAAATTTCGTTCTTCTAGGTTAAACCCTTCGTTTGCAGTAATCGTTTTCATTTTGAGGTTTCACTCTGTTTTCTCCTATAGGGATACATGTATTTGGAACTTACAATCGAACACGGTTTGTGCAAGCTTTTTGAAATTTGACACAGTAAAGCAGTTTCAAGTTCTATCTCTATGATTTGTTTGCTGTCAATGTAGCCCTCAGCAGAGACTGGCAAGAATCACTTTCATGGAAAGGGGTTTCCAAGCTTCCAAAAACTACGAGTTTCCTGAAATCTCAGCAAACACTTTTCATCCAATCGTGATGATACTTTCAGATAATGATCAGTACACCATCCCACTTGGCACGCCAAATTTCGTTCTTCTAGGGTTAAACCGTTCGTTTGCAGTAACCGTTTTCATTTTGAAGTTTCATTCTGTTTTCTCCTATAGGGATACATGTATTTGGAACTCTAAATCAAACACGGTTTGTGCTAGCTCTTTGAAACTTGACACAATAAAGCAGTTTCAAGTTCTAACTCTATGGTTTTTTATGCTGTTGATGTACCCTAAGCAGAGACTGGCGAGAATCACTTTCATGGAAAGGGCTTGCCAAGCTTCCAAAAAACTACGAGTTTCCTGAAATCTCAGCAAACACTTTTTCACCCAATCGTGATGATACTTTCAGGTAATGATCAGTACACCAATCCCACATGGCTCGCCAAATTTTGTTCTTCTAGGTTTAACAGTTCGTTTGTAGTAACCGTTTTCATTTTGAGGTTTCACTCTGTTTTCTCCTATAGGGATACATGTATTTGGAACTCTAAATCAAACACGGTTTGTACTAGCTCTTTGAATCTTGTCACGATAAAGCAGTTTCAAGTTCTATCTCTATGGTTTGTTTTCGGTTGATGTAACCCTAAGCAGAGACTGGGGAGAATCACTTTTATGGAATGGGTTGCCAAGCTTCCAAAAAACTACGAGTTGCCTGAAATCTCAGCAAACACTTTTTCACCCAATCTTGATGATACTTTCAGGTCATGATCATTACACCAATCCCACTTGGCTCGCCAAATTTCGTTCTTCTAGGTAAAACCGTTCGATTGCAGTAACCGTTTTCATTTTGAGGTTTCACTCTTTTTACTCCTATAGAAATACATGTATTTGGAACTCTAAATCAAACACGGTTTGTGCTAGCTCTTTGAAACTTGACACAATAAAGCAGTTTCAAGTTCTATCTCTATGGTTTGTTTGCTGTTGATGTAGCCCTTAGCAGAGACTGGCGAGAATCACTTTCATGGAGAGGGCTTGCCAGGCTTCCAAAAAACTACGACTTGCCTGAAATCTCAGCAAACACTTTTTCACCCAATCTTGATGATACTTTCAGGTAATGATCAGTACACCAATCTGACTTGGCTTGCCAAAATCCTTCTTCTAGGTTTAACCGTTCGTTTGCAGTAACCGTTTTAATTTTGAGGTTTCACTCTGTTTTCTCCTATAGAAATACATGTATTTGGAACTCTAAATCAAACACGGTTTCTGCTAGCTCTTTGAAACTTGACACAATAAAGCAGTTTCAAGTTTTATCTCTATGGTTTGTTTGCTGTTGATGTAGACCTAAGCAGAGACTGGAGAGAATCACTTTCATTGAAAGGGGTTACCAAGCTTCCAAAAAACGAGTTGCCTAAATCTCAGCAAACACTTTTTCACCCAATCTTGATGATACTTTTAGGTAATGATAAGTACACCAATTCCACTTGGCTCGCCAAATTTCGTTCTTCTAGGTTAAACCGTTCGTTTGCAGTAATCGTTTTCATTTTGAGGTTTCACTCTGTTTTCTCCTATAGGGATACATGTATTTGAAACTATAAATCAAACACGGTTTGTGCTAGCTTTTTGAAACTTGACACAATAAAGCAGTTTCAAGTTCTATCTCTATGGTTTGTTTGCTGTCGATGTAGCCCTTAGCAGAGACTGGCGAGAATCACTTTCATGGAGAGGGCTTGCCAAGCTTCCAAAAAGTACGAGTTGCCTGAAATCTCAGCAAACACTTTTTCACCCAATCTTGATGATACTTTCAGGTAATGATCAGTACACCAATCCCACTTGGCTCGCCAAATTTCCTTCTTCTAGGTTAAACCGTTCGTTTGCAGTAACCGTTTTCATTTTGAGGTTTCACTCTTTTTTCTCCTATAGGGATACATGTATTTGGAACTCTAAATCAAACACGTTTTGTGCTAGCTCTTTGAAACTTGACACAATAAAGCAGTTTCAAGTTCCATCTCTATGGTTTGTTTGCTGTTGATGTAGCCCGAAGCAGAGACTGGCGAGAATCACTTTCAAGAAAAGGGTTGCCAAGCTTCTAAAAAACTACGAGTTGCCTGAAATCTCAGCAAACAATTTTTCACCCAATCTTGATGATATTTTCAGGAAATGATCAGTAAACGAATCCCACTTGGCTCGCCAAATTTCGTTCTTCTAGTTTAAACCGTTCGTTTGCAGTAACCGTTTTCATTTTGAGGTTTCACTCTGTTTTCTCCTACGGGGACACATGTATTTGGAACTCTAAATAAAACACGGTTTGTGCTAGCTCTTTGAAACTTCACACAATAAAGCAGTTTCAAGTTCTATCCCTATGGTTTGTTTGCTGTTGATGTAGCCCTAAGCAGAGACTGGCGAAAATCACTTTCATGGAGAGGGCTTGCCAAGCTTCAAAAAAACTACGAGTTTCCTGAAATCGAAGCAAACACTTTTTCACCTAATCTTGATGATACTTTTAGGTAATGATCAGTACTCCAATCCCACTTGGCTTGCCAAATTTTGTTCTTCTAGGTTAAACCGTTCGTTTGCAGTAACCGTTTTCATTTTGAGGTTTCACTCTGTTTTTTCATATAGGGATACATGTATTTGGAACTCTAAATCAAACACAATTTGTGCTAGCTCTTTGAAACTTGACACAATAAAGCAGTTTCAAGTTCTATCACTATGGTTTGTTTGCTGTTGATGTAGCCCTAAGCAGAGACTGGTGAGAATCACTTTCATTGAAAGGGGTTGCCAAGCTACTAAAAAACGAGTTGCCTAAATCTCAGCAAACACATTTTCACCCAATCTTGATGATACTTTCAGGTAATGATCAGTACACCATTCCCACTTGGCTCGCCAAATTTCGTTCTTCTAGGTTAAACCGTTCGTTTGCAGTAACCGTTTTCATTTTGAAGTTTCACTCTGTTATCTCCTACGGGGACACATGTATTTGGAACTCTAAATCAAACACGGTTTGTGCTAGCTCTTTGAAACTTGACACAATAAAGCAGTTTCAAGTTCTATCTCTATGGTTTGTTTGCTGTTGATGTAGCCCTAAGCAGAGATTGGTGAGAATCACTTTCATAAAAAGCGGTTGCCAAGCTTCCAAAAACTACGAGTTTCCTGAAATCTCAGCAAACACTTTTCCAACCAATCTTGATGATACTTTTAGGTAATGATCAGTACACCAATCCCACTTGCCTCGCCAAATTTCTTTCTTCTAGGTTAAACCGTTCGTTTGAAGTAACCGTTTTCATTTTGCGGTTTCACTCTGTTTTCTCCTATAGGGATATAAGTATTTGAACTCTAAATCAAACACGGTTTGTGCTACCTCTTTGAAACTTGACACATTAAAGCAGTTTCAAGTTCTATCACTATGGTTTGTTTGCTGTTGATGTAGCCCTAAGCAGAGACAGGCGAGAATCACTTTCATGGAAACGGCTTGCCAAGCTTCCAAAAAACTACGAGTTGCCTGAAATCACATGAAACAGTTTTTCACGCAATCTTGATGATACTTTCATGTAATGATCAGTACACCAATCCCACATGGCTTGCCAAATTTCGTTCTTCTAGGTTAAACCATTCGTTTGCAGTAACGGTTTTCATTTTGAGGTTTCACTATCTTTTCTCCAATGGGGATACATGTATTTGGAACTCTAAATCAAACACGGTTTGTGATAGCTCTTTGAAACTTGACACAATAAAGCAGTTTCAAGTTCTCTCACTATGGTTTGTTTGCTGTTGATGTAGCCCTAAGCAGGGACTGGCGATAATCACTTTCATGGAAAGGGGTTGAATAGCTTCCAAAATACTACGAGTTGCCTGAAATCTCAGCAAACACTTTTTCTCCCAATCTTGATGATACTTTCGGGTAATGATCAGTACACCAATCCCACTTGGCTCGCCAAATTTCGTTCTTCTAGGTTAAACCGTTCGTTTGCAGTAACCGTTTTCATTTTGAGGTTTCACTCTGTTGTCTCCTCTTGGGATACATGTATTTGGAACTCTAAATCAAACACGGTTTGTGCTAGCTCTTTGAAACTTCACACAATAAAGCAGTTTCAAGTTCTATCTCTATAGTTTCTTTGCTGTTGATGTAGCCCTAAGCAGAGACTGGCGAGAATCACTGTCATGGAAAGGGATTGCCAAGCTTCCAAAAAACTACGAGTTGCCTGAAATCTCAGCAAACACTTTTCCACCCAATCTTGATGATACTTTCAGGTAATGATCAGTACACCAATCCCAGTTGGCTCCCCAAATTTCGTTCTTCTAGGTTAAACCGTTCGTTTGCAGTAACCGTTTATATTTTGAGGTTTCACTCTGTTTTCTCCTATAGGGATACAAGTATTTGGAACTCTAAATCAAACACGGTTTGTGCTAGCTCTTTGAAACTTCAAATAATAAAGCAGTTTCAAGTTCTATCTCTATGGTTTTTTTGCTGTTGATGTAGTCCTAAGCAGACACTGGCGAGAATCACTTTCATGCAGAGGGCTTGCCAAGCTTCCAAAAAACTACGAGTTTCCTGAAATCTCAGCAAACACTTTTTCACACAATATTGATGATACTTTCAGGTAATGATCAGTACACCAATCCCACTTGGCTCGCCAAATTTCGTTCTTCTACGTTAAACCGTTCGTTTGCAGTAACCGTTTTCATTTTGACGTTTCACTCTGTTTCTCCTATAGGGATACATGTATTGGAACACTAAATCAAACACGATTTGTGCTAGCTCTATGATACTTGACACAATAAAGCAGTTTCAAATTCTATCACTATGGTTTATTTGCTGTTGATGTAGCCCTAAGCAGAGACAGGCGAGAATCACTTTCATGGAAAGGGCTTGCCAAGCTTCCAAAAAACTACGAGTTGCCTGAAATCACATCAAACAGTTTTTCACCCAATCTTGATGATACTTTCAGGTAATGATCAGTACACCAATCCCACATGGCTCGCCAAATTTCGTTCTTCTACGTTAAACCATTCGTTTGCAGTAACCGTTTTCATTTTGACGTTCACTCTGTTTCTCCTATATGGTTACATGTATTTGGAACACTAAATCAAACACGGTTTGTGCTAGGTCTTTGAAACTTGACACAATAAATCAGTTTCAAGTTCTATCACTATGGTTTCTTTGCTGTTGATGTAGCCCTAAGCAGAGACTGGCGAGAATCACTTTCATAAAAAGGAGTTGCCAAGCTTCCAAAAAACTATGAGTTGCCTGAAATCTCAGCAAACACTTTTTCACCCAATCATGATGATACTTTCAGATAATGATCAGTACTCCAATCCCACTTGTCTCGCCAAATTTTCGTTCTTTTAGGTTAAACCGTTCGTTTGCAGTAACCGTTTTCATTTTGAGGTTTCAGTATCTTTTCTCCAATGGGGACACATGTATTTGAACTCTAAATCAAACACAGTTTGTGCTATCTCTTTGAAACTTGACACAATAAATCATTTTCAAGTTCTCTCACTATGGTTTGTTTGCTGTTGATGTAGCCCTAAGCAGGGACTGGCGATAATCACTTTCATGGAAAGGGGTTGAATAGCTTCCAAAATACTACGAGTTGCCTGAAATCTCAGCAAACACTTTTTCTCCCAATCTTGATGATACTTTCGGGTAATGATCAGTACACCAATCCCACTTGGCTCGCCAAATTTCGTTCTACTAGTTTAAACCGTTCTTCTGCAGTAACCGTTTTCATTTTGAGGTTTCACTCTGTTTTCTCCTATAGGGACACATGTATTTGGAACTCTAAATCAAACACGGTTTGTGATAGCTCTTTGAAACTTGACCAATAAAGGAGTTTCAAGTTCTATCTCAATGGTTTGTTTGCTGTTGATGTAGCCCTAAGCAGAGACTGGCGAGAGTGACTTTCATGGAAAGGGGTTGCCAAGCTTCCAAAAAACTACGAGTAGCCTGAAATCTCAGCAAACACTTTTCACTCAATCTTGATGATACTTTCAGGTAATGATCAGTACGCCAATCTCACTTGGCTCGCCAAATTTCGTACTTCTAGGTTAAACCGTTCGTTTGCAGTAACCGTTTTTATTTTGAGGTTTCACTCTATTTTCTCCCATAGGGATAGAAGTATTGGAACTCTAAATCAAACACGGTTTTTGCTAGCTCTTTGAAACTAGACACAATAAAGCAGTTTCAAGTTCTGTCTCTATGGTTTGTTTGCTGTTGATGTAGTCCTAAGCAGAGACTTGCGAGAATCACTTTCATGGAGAGGGCTTGCCAAGCTTTCAAAAACTACAAGTTGCCTGAAAAAACATAAAACACTTTTTCACCCAATCTTGATGATACTTTCAGGTAATGATCAGTACACCAATCCCACTTGGCTCGCCAAATTTCGTTATTCTACGTTAAACCATTCATTTGCAGTAACCGTTTTCATTTCGAGGTTTCACTCTGTTTTCTTCCATAGGGATAGAAGTATTTGGAACTCTAAATCAAACACGGTTTGTGCTAGCTCTTTGAAACTAGACACAATAAAGCAGTTTCATGTTCTGTCTCTATGGGTTTGTTTGCTGTTGATGTAGTCCTAAGCAGAGAATGGGAGAATCACTTTCATGGAAAGGGTTGCCACGCTTCCAAAAAACTACGAGTTGCCTGAAATCTCAGCAAAAACTTTTTCACCCAATCTTGATGATACTTTCAGGTAATGATCAGTACAGCAATCCCACTTGGCTCGCCTAATTTTGTTCTTCTAGGTTAAACTGTTCGTTTGCAGTAACCGTTTTCATTTTGAGGTTCACTCTGTTTTCTCCTATTGGGATACATGTATTTTGAACTCTAAATCAAACACGGTTTGTGCTAGCTCTTTGAAACTTGACAAGATAAAGCAGTTTCAAGTTCTATCTCTATGGGGTGTTTGCTGTTGATGTAGTCCTAAGAAGAGACTGGAGAGAATAACTTTCAGGAAAGGGTTGCCAAGCTTCCAAAAAACTATGAGTTTCTTGAAATCTCAGCAACACTTTTCAACCAATCTTAATGATACTTTCAGGTAATGATCAGTACACCAATCCCACTTGGCTCACAAATTTCGTTCTTCTAGGTAAACCGTTCGTTTGCAGTAACCGTTTTCATTTTGAGGTTTCACTCTGTTTTCTCCTATAGGGATACATGTATTTGGAACTCTAAATAAAACACGGTTTGTGCTAGCCCTTTGAAACTTGAGATAATAAAGCAGTTTCAAGTTCTATCTCTATGGTTTGTTTGCTCTTGATGTAGCCCTAAGCAGAGACTGGCAAGAATCACTTTCATGGAAACGGCTTGCCATGATTCCAAAAAACTACGAGTTACCGAAATCTCAGCAAACACTTTTCACCCAATCTTGTGATACATTCAGGTAATGATCAGTACACCAATCCCTCTTGGCTCGCCAAATTTCGTTCTTCTAGGTTAAACCGTTCGTTTGCAGTAACCGTTTTTCAATTTGAGGTTTCACTGTGTTTTCTCCTATAGGGATACATGTATTTGGAACTCTAAATGAAACAGGGTTTGTGCTAGCTCTTTGAAACCTGACACAAAAAAGCAGTTTCAAGTTCAATCTCTATGGTGTGTTTGCTGTTGATGTAGCCCTAAGCAGATACTGGCGAGAATCTCTTTCATGGTGGTCAATGTTCCAAAAAACTACGAGTTACCTGAAATTTCAGCAAACACTTTTTCACTCAATCTTGATGTTATTTTCAGGTAATGATCATTACACCAATCCACGTGGCTCGCCAAATTTTGTTCTTCTAGGTTAAACCGTTCGTTTGCAGTAACCGTTTTCATTTTGAAGTTTCACTCTGTTTTCTCCTATAGGGATACATGTATTTGGAACTCTAAATCAAACACGGTTTGTGCTAGCCCTTTGAAACTTGACACAATAAAGCAGTTTCAAGTTCTATCTCTATGGTTTGTTTGCTTTGATGTAGCCCTAAGCAGAGACTGGCGATAATCTCTTTCATGGAAAGGGCTAGCCAAGCTTCCAAAAAACTTCGAGTTGCCTGAAATCTCAGACAACACTTTTTCACCCAATCTTGATGATACTTTCAGGTAATAATCAGTACACCCAATCCCACTTGGCTCGCCAAATTTCATTCTTCTAGGTTAAACCGTTCGTATGCAGTAACCGTTTTCATTTTGAGGTTTCACTCTGTTTTCTCCTATAGGGATACATGTATTTAGAACTCTAAATGAAACACGGTTTGTGCTAGCTTTTTGAAACTTGACACAATAAAGCAGTTTCAAGTTCTATCTCTATGGTTTGTTTGTTGTTGATGTGGCCCTAAGCAGAGACTGGCGTGAATCATTTTCATGGAAACGGCTTGCCAAGTTTCCAAAAAACTATGAGTTGCCTGAAATCTCAGCAAACACTTTTTCACCCAATCTTGATGATACTTTAAGTTAATGATCAGTATACCAATCCCACTTGGCTCGCCAAATTTCGTTCTTCTTGGTTAAACAGTTCCTTTGCAGTGACTGTTTTCATTTTGAGGTTTCACTCTGTTTTCTCCTATAGGGATATATGTATTTGGAACTCTAAATCAAACACGGTTTGTAGTAGCTGTTTGAAACTTGACACAATAAAGCAGTTGCACGTTTTATATCTATGGTTTTTTTGCTGTTGATGTAACCCTAAGCAGAGACTGGCGAGAATCTCTTTCATGAAAAGGGCTTGCCAAGCTTCCAAAAAACTTCGAGTTGCCTGAAATCTCAGCAAACACTTTTTCACCCAATCTTGATGATACTTTCAGGTAATGATCAGTACACCAATCCCACTTGGCTCGCCAAATTTCGTTATTCTACCTTAAACCATTCGTTTGCAGTAACCGTTTTCATTTTGAGGTTTCACTCTGTTTTCTTCCATAGGGATAGAAGTATTTGGAACTCTAAATCAAACACGGTTTGTGCTAGCTCTTTGAAACTAGACACAATAAAGCAGTTTCATGTTCTGTCTCTATGGTTTGTTTGCTGTTGATGTAGTCCTAAGCAGAGAATGGGAGAATCACTTTCATGGAAAGGGGTTGCCACGCTTCCAAAAAACTACGAGTTGCCTGAAATCTCAGCAAAAACTTTTTCACCCAATCTTGATGATACTTTCAGGTAATGATCAGTACACCAATCCCACTTGGCTCGCCAAATTTCGTTCTTCTTCGTTAAACCATTCGTTTGCAGTAACCGTTTTCATTTTGAGGATTTACTCTGTTTTCTCCTATAGTAATACATGTATTTGGAACTCTAAATCAAACACGGTTTGTGCTAGCTCTTTGAAAGTTGACACAATAAAGCAGTTTCAAGTTCTATCTCTATGATTTGTTTGTTGTTGATGTAGCCCTAAGCAGATACTCCGAGAATCTCTTTCATGGAAAGGGGTTGACAAGCTTCCAAAAAACTGCGAGTTGCCTGAAATCACAACAAACACTTTTTCACCCAATCTTGATGATACTTTCAGGTAATGATCAGTACACCAATCCCACTTGGCTCGCCTAATTTTGTTCTTCTAGGTTAAACTGTTCGTTTGCAGTAACCATTTTCATTTTGAGGTTTCACTCTGTTTTCTCCTATTGGGATACATGTATTTTGAACTCTAAATCAAACACGGTTTGTGCTAGCTCTTTGAAACTTGACAGAATAAAGCAGTTTCAAGTTCTATCTCTATGGGGTGTTTGCTGTTGATGTAGTCCTAAGAAGAGACTGGAGAGAATAACTTTCATGGAAAGGGGTTGCCAAGCTTCCAAAAAACTATGAGTTGCTTGAAATCTCAGCAAACACTTTTTCACCCAATCTTAATGATACTTTCAGGTAATGATCAGTACACCAATCCCACTTGGCTCGCCAAATTTCGTTCTTCTAGGTTAAAACATTCGTTTGCAGTAACCGTTTTCATTTTGAGGTTTCACTCTGTTTTCTCCTATAGGGATACATGTATTTGGAACTCTAAATGTAACACGGTTTGTGCTAGCTCTTTGAAACTTGACACAATAAAGCAGTTTCAAGTTCTATCTCTATGGTTTGTATGCTTTTGATGTAGCCCTAAGCAGAGACTGGCGATAATCACTTTCATGGAAAGGGCTAGCCAAGCTTCCAAAAAACTTCGAGTTGCCTGAAATCTCAGAAAACACTTTTTCACCCAATCTTGATGATACTTTCAGGTAATGATCAGTACACCAATCCCACTTGGCTCGCCAAATTTCATTCTTCTAGGTTAAACCGTTCGTATGTAGTAACCGTTTTCATTTTGAGGTTTCAGTCTGTTTTCTCCTATAGGGATACATGTATTTAGAACTCTAAATGAAACACGGTTTGTGCTAGCTTTTTGAAACTTGACACAATAAAGCAGTTTCAAGTTCTATCTCTATGGTTTGTTTGTTGTTGATGTGGCCCTAAGCAGAGACTGGCGTGAATCATTTTCATGGAAACGGCTTGCCAAGTTTCCAAAAAACTATGAGTTGCCTGAAATCTCAGCAAATACTTTTTCACCCAATCTTGATGATACTTTCAGTTAATGATCAGTATACCAATCCCACTTGGCTCGCCAAATTTCGTTCTTCTTGGTTAAACAGTTCCTTTGCAGTGACCGTTTTCATTTTGAGGTTTCACTCTGTTTTCTCCTATAGGGATATATGTATTTGGAACTCTAAATCAAACACGGTTTGTAGTAGCTGTTTGAAACTTGACACAATAAAGCAGTTGCACGTTTTATCTCTATGGTTTTTTTGCTGTTGATGTAGCCCTAAGCAGAGACTGGCGAGAATCTCTTTCATGAAAAGGGCTTGCCAAGCTTCCAAAAAACATCGAGTTGCCTGAAATCTCAGCAACACTTTTTCACCCAATCTTGATGATACTTTCAGGTAATGATCAGTACACCAATCCCACTTGGCTCGCCAAATTTCGTTATTCTACCTTAAACCATTCGTTTGCAGTAACCGTTTTCATTTTGAGGTTTCACTCTGTTTTCTTCCATAGGGATAGAAGTATTTGGAACTCTAAATCAAACACGGTTTGTGCTAGCTCTTTGAAACTAGACACAATAAAGCAGTTTCATGTTCTGTCTCTATGGTTTGTTTGCTGTTGATGTAGTCCTAAGCAGAGAATGGGAGAATCACTTTCATGGAAAGGGGTTGCCACGCTTCCAAAAAACTACGAGTTGCCTGAAATCTCAGCAAAAACTTTTTCACCCAATCTTGATGATACTTTCAGGTAATGATCAGTACACCAATCCCACTTGGCTCGCCAAATTTCGTTCTTCTTCGTTAAACCATTCGTTTGCAGTAACCGTTTTCATTTTGAGGATTTACTCTGTTTTCTCCTATAGTAATACATGTATTTGGAACTCTAAATCAAACACGGTTTGTGCTAGCTCTTTGAAAGTTGACACAATAAAGCAGTTTCAAGTTCTATCTCTATGAATTGTTTGTTGTTGATGTAGCCCTAAGCAGATACTCCGAGAATCTCTTTCATGGAAAGGGGTTGACAAGCTTCCAAAAAACTGCGAGTTGCCTGAAATCACAACAAACACTTTTTCACCCAATCTTGATGATACTTTCAGGTAATGATCAGTACACCAATCCCACTTGGCTCACCTAATTTTGTTCTTCTAGGTTAAACTGTTCGTTTGCAGTAACCGTTTTCATTTTGAGGTTTCACTCTGTTTTCTCCTATTGGGATACATGTATTTTGAACTCTAAATCAAACACGGTTTGTGCTAGCTCTTTGAAACTTGACAGAATAAAGCAGTTTCAAGTTCTATCTCTATGGGGTGTTTGCTGTTGATGTAGTCCTAAGAAGAGACTGGAGAGAATAACTTTCATGGAAAGGGGTTGCCAAGCTTCCAAAAAACTATGAGTTGCTTGAAATCTCAGCAAACACTTTTTCACCCAATCTTAATGATACTTTCAGGTAATGATCAGTACACCAATCCCACTTGGCTCGCCAAATTTCGTTCTTCTAGGTTAAAACATTCGTTTGCAGTAACCGTTTTCATTTTGAGGTTTCACTCTGTTTTCTCCTATAGGGATACATGTATTTGGAACTCTAAATGTAACACGGTTTGTGCTAGCTCTTTGAAACTTGACACAATAAAGCAGTTTCAAGTTCTATCTCTATGGTTTGTTTGCTTTTGATGTAGCCCTAAGCAGAGACTGGCGATAATCACTTTCATGGAAAGGGCTAGCCAAGCTTCCAAAAAACTTCGAGTTGCCTGAAATCTCAGAAAACACTTTTTCACCCAATCTTGATGATACTTTCAGGTAATGATCAGTACACCAATCCCACTTGGCTCGCCAAATTTCATTCTTCTAGGTTAAACCGTTCGTATGCAGTAACCGTTTTCATTTTGAGGTTTCACTCTGTTTTCTCCTATAGGGATACATGTATTTAGAACTCTAAATGAAACACGGTTTGTGCTAGCTTTTTGAAACTTGACACAATAAAGCAGTTTCAAGTTCTATCTCTATGGTTTGTTTGTTGTTGATGTGGCCCTAAGCAGAGACTGGCGTGAATCATTTTCATGGAAACGGCTTGCCAAGTTTCCAAAAAACTATGAGTTGCCTGAAATCTCAGCAAACACTTTTTCACCCAATCTTGATGATACTTTCAGTTAATGATCAGTATACCAATCCCACTTGGCTCGCCAAATTTCGTTCTTCTTGGTTAAACAGTTCCTTTGCAGTGACCGTTTTCATTTTGAGGTTTCACTCTGTTTTCTCCTATAGGGATATATGTATTTGGAACTCTAAATCAAACACGGTTTGTAGTAGCTGTTTGAAACTTGACACAATAAAGCAGTTGCACGTTTTATCTCTATGGTTTTTTTGCTGTTGAAGTAGCCCTAAGCAGAGACTGGCGAGAATGACTTTCATTAAAAGGGCTTGCCAAGTTTCCAAAAAACTACGAGTTCCCTGAAATCTCAGGAAACACTTTTTCACCCAATCTTGATGATACTTTCAGGTAATGATCAGTACACCAATCCCACTTGGCTCGCCAAATTTCGTTCTTCTAGGTTAAACCGTTCGTTTGCAGTAACCGTTTTCATTTTGAGGTTTCACTCTGTTTTCTCCTATAGGGATACATGTATTTGGAACTCTAAATAAAACACGGTTTGTGCTAGCCCTTTGAAACTTGAGACAATAAAGCAGTTTCAAGTTCTATCTCTATGGTTTGTTTCCTCTTGATGTAGCCCTAAGCAGAGACTGGCAAGAATCACTTTCATGGAAACGGCTTGCCATGATTCCATAAAACTACGAGTTACCCGAAATCTCAGCAAACACTTTTCACCCAATCTTGATGATACATTCAGGTAATGATCAGTACACCAATCCCTCTTGGCTCGCCAAATTTCGTTCTTCTAGGTTAAACCGTTCGTTTGCAGTAACCGTTTTCATTTTGAGGTTTCACTGTGTTTTCTCCTATAGGGATACATGTATTTGGAACTCTAAATGAAACAGGGTTTGTGCTAGCTCTTTGAAACCTGACACAAAAAAGCAGTTTCAAGTTCTATCTCTATGGTGTGTTTGCTGTTGATGTAGCCCTAAGCAGATACTGGCGAGAATCTCTTTCATGGTGGTCAATGTTCCAAAAAACTACGAGTTACCTGAAATTTCAGCAAACACTTTTTCACTCAATCTTGATGTTATTTTCAGGTAATGATCAGTACACCAATCCCATGTGGCTCGCCAAATTTTGTTCTTCTAGGTTAAACCGTTCGTTTGCAGTAACCGTTTTCATTTTCAAGTTTCACTCTGTTTTCTCCTATAGGGATACATGTATTTGGAACTCTAAATCAAACACGGTTTGTGCTAGCCCTTTGAAACTTGACACAATAAAGCAGTTTCAAGTTCTCTCTCTATGGTTTGTTTGCTGTTGATGTAGCCCTAAGCAGAGACTGGCGAGAATCTCTTTCATGAAAAGGGCTTGCCAAGCTTCCAAAAAATTTCGAGTTGCCTGAAATCTCAGCAACACTTTTTCACCCAATCTTGATGATACTTTCAGGTAATGATCAGTACACCAATCCCACTTGGCTCGCCAAATTTCGTTATTCTACGTTAAACCATTCGTTTGCAGTAACCGTTTTCATTTTGAGGTTTCACTCTGTTTTCTTCCATAGGGATAGAAGTATTTGGAACTCTAAATCAAACACGGTTTGTGCTAGCTCTTTGAAACTAGACACAATAAAGCAGTTTCATGTTCTGTCTCTATGGTTTGTTTGCTGTTGATGTAGTCCTAAGCAGAGAATGGGAGAATCACTTTCATGGAAAGGGGTTGCCACGCTTCCAAAAAACTACGAGTTGCCTGAAATCTCAGCAAAAACTTTTTCACCCAATCTTGATGATACTTTCAGGTAATGATCAGTACACCAATCCCACTTGGCTCGCCAAATTTCGTTCTTCTTCGTTAAACCATTCGTTTGCAGTCACCGTTTTCATTTTGAGGATTTACTCTGTTTTCTCCTATAGTAATACATGTATTTGGAACTCTAAATCAAACACGGTTTGTGCTAGCTCTTTGAAAGTTGACACAATAAAGCAGTTTCAAGTTCTATCTCTATGATTTGTTTGCTGTTGATGTAGCCCTAAGCAGATACTCCGAGAATCTCTTTCATGGAAAGGGGTTGACAAGCTTCCAAAAAACTGCGAGTTGCCTGAAATCACAACAAACACTTTTTCACCCAATCTTGATGATACTTTCAGGTAATGATCAGTACACCAATCCCACTTGGCTCGCCTAATTTTGTTCTTCTAGGTTAAACTGTTCGTTTGCAGTAACCGTTTTCATTTTGAGGTTTCACTCTGTTTTCTCCTATTGGGATACATGTATTTTGAACTCTAAATCAAACACGGTTTGTGCTAGCTCTTTGAAACTTGACAGAATAAAGCAGTTTCAAGTTCTATCTCTATGGGGTGTTTGCTGTTGATGTAGTCCTAAGAAGAGACTGGAGAGAATAACTTTCATGGAAAGGGGTTGCCAAGCTTCCAAAAAACTATGAGTTGCTTGAAATCTCAGCAAACACTTTTTCACCCAATCTTAATGATACTTTCAGGTAATGATCAGTACACCAATCCCACTTGGCTCGCCAAATTTCTTTGTTCTAGGTTAAACCATTCGTTTGCAGTAACCGTTTTCATTTTGAGGTTTCACTCTGTTTTCTCCTATAGGGATACATGTATTTGGAACTCTAAATGTAACACGGTTTGTGCTAGCTCTTTGAAACTTGACACAATAAAGCAGTTTCAAGTTCTATCTCTATGGTTTGTTTGCTTTTGATGTAGCCCTAAGCAGAGACTGGCGATAATCACTTTCATGGAAAGGGCTAGCCAAGCTTCCAAAAAACTTCGAGTTGCCTGAAATCTCAGAAAACACTTTTTCACCCAATCTTGATGATACTTTCAGGTAATGATCAGTACACCAATCCCACTTGTCTCGCCAAATTTCATTCTTCTAGGTTAAACCGTTCGTTGGCAGTAACCGGTTTCATTTTGAGGTTTCACTCCGTTTTCTCCTATAGGGATACATGTATTTAGAACTCTAAATGAAACACGGTTTGTGCTAGCTTTTTGAAACTTGACACAATAAAGCAGTTTCAAGTTCTATCTCTATGGTTTGTTTGTTGTTGATGTGGCCCTAAGCAGAGACTGGCGTGAATCATTTTCATGGAAACGGCTTGCCAAGTTTCCAAAAAACTATGAGTTGCCTGAAATCTCAGCAAACACTTTTTCACCCAATCTTGATGATACTTTCAGTTAACGATCAGTATACCAATCCCACTTGGCTCGCCAAATTTCGTTCTTCATGGTTAAACAGTTCCTTTGCAGTGACCGTTTTCATTTTGAGGTTTCACTCTGTTTTCTCCTATAGGGATATATGTATGTGGAACTCTAAATCAAACACGGTTTGTAGTAGCTCTTTGAAACTTGACACAATAAAGCAGTTGCACGTTTTATCTCTATGGTTTTTTTGCTGTTGATGTAGCCCTAAGCAGAGACTGGCGAGAATGACTTTCATTAAAAGGGCTTGCCAAGTTTCCAAAAAACTACGAGTTCCCTGAAATCTCAGGAAACACTTTTTCACCCAATCTTGATGATACTTTCAGGTAATGATCAGTACACCAATCCCACTTGGCTCGCCAAATTTAGTTCTTCTAGGTTAAACCGTTCGTTTGCAGTAACCGTTTTCATTTTGAGTTTTCACTCTGTTTTCTCCTATAGGGATACATGTATTTGGAACTCTAAATCAAACACGGTTTGTGCTAGCTCTTTGAAAGCTGACACAATAAAGCAGTTTCAAGTTCTATCTCTATGGTTTGTTTGCTATTGATGTAGCCCTAAGCAGAGACTGGCGAGAATCACTTTCATGGAAAGGGCCTGCCAAGCTTCCAAAAAACTACGAGTTGCCTGAAATCTCAGCAAACACTTTTTCACCCAAACTTGATGATACTTTCAGGTAATGATCAGTACACCAATCCCACTTGGCTCGCCAAATTTCGTTCTTCTAGGTTAAACCGTTCGTTGGCAGTACCGGTTTCATTTTGAGGTTTCACTCCGTTTTCTCCTATAGGGATACATGTATTTGGAAGTCTAAATCAAACACGGTTTGTGCTAGCTCTTTGAAAGCTGACACAATATAGCAGTTTCAAGTTCTATCTCTATGGTTTGTTTGCTCTTGATGTAGCCCTAAGCAGAGACTGGCAAGAATCACTTTTTGGAAACGGCTTGCCATGATTCCAAAAAACTACGAGTTACCCGAAATCTCAGCAAACACTTTTCACCCAATCTTGATGATACATTCAGGTAATGATCAGTACACCAATCCCTCTTGGCTCGCCAAATTTCGTTCTTCTAGGTTAAACCGTTCGTTTGCAGTAACCGTTTTCAATTTGAGGTTTCACTGTGTTTTCTCCTATAGGGATACATGTATTTGGAACTTTAAATGAAACAGGGTTTGTGCTAGCTCTTTGAAACCTGACACAAAAAAGCAGTTTCAAGTTCAATCTCTATGGTGTGTTTGCTGTTGATGTAGCCCTAAGCAGATACTGGCGAGAATCTCTTTCATGGTGGTCAATGTTCCAAAAAACTACGAGTTACCTGAAATTTCAGCAAACACTTTTTCACTCAATCTTGATGTTATTTTCAGGTAATGATCATTACACCAATCCCACGTGGCTCGCCAAATTTTGTTCTTCTAGGTTAAACCGTTCGTTTGCAGTAACCGTTTTCATTTTGAAGTTTCACTCTGTTTTCTCCTATAGGGATACATGTATTTGGAACTCTAAATCAAACACGGTTTGTGCTAGCCCTTTGAAACTTGACACAATAAAGCAGTTTCAAGTTCTATCTCTATGGTTTGTTTGCTTTTGATGTAGCCCTAAGCAGAGACTGGCGATAATCTCTTTCATGGAAAGGGCTAGCCAAGCTTCCAAAAAACTTCGAGTTGCCTGAAATCTCAGACAACACTTTTTCACCCAATCTTGATGATACTTTCAGGTAATAATCAGTACACCAATCCCACTTGGCTCGCCAAATTTCATTCTTCTAGGTTAAACCGTTCGTATGCAGTAACCGTTTTCATTTTGAGGTTTCACTCTGTTTTCTCCTATAGGGATACATGTATTTAGAACTCTAAATGAAACACGGTTTGTGCTAGCTTTTTGAAACTTGACACAATAAAGCAGTTTCAAGTTCTATCTCTATGGTTTGTTTGTTGTTGATGTGGCCCTAAGCAGAGACTGGCGTGAATCATTTTCATGGAAACGGCTTGCCAAGTTTCCAAAAAACTATGAGTTGCCTGAAATCTCAGCAAACACTTTTTCACCCAATCTTGATGATACTTTAAGTTAATGATCAGTATACCAATCCCACTTGGCTCGCCAAATTTCGTTCTTCTTGGTTAAACAGTTCCTTTGCAGTGACCGTTTTCATTTTGAGGTTTCACTCTCTTTTCTCCTATAGGGATATATGTATTTGGAACTCTAAATCAAACACGGTTTGTAGTAGCTGTTTGAAACTTGACACAATAAAGCAGTTGCACGTTTTATCTCTATGGTTTTTTTGCTGTTGATGTAGCCCTAAGCAGAGACTGGCGAGAATCTCTTTCATGAAAAGGGCTTGCCAAGCTTCCAAAAAACTTCGAGTTGCCTGAAATCTCAGCAACACTTTTTCACCCAATCTTGATGATACTTTCAGGTAATGATCAGTACACCAATCCCACTTGGCTCGCCAAATTTCGTTATTCTACCTTAAACCATTCGTTTGCAGTAACCGTTTTCATTTTGAGGTTTCACTCTGTTTTCTTCCATAGGGATAGAAGTATTTGGAACTCTAAATCAAACACGGTTTGTGCTAGCTCTTTGAAACTAGACACAATAAAGCAGTTTCATGTTCTGTCTCTATGGTTTGTTTGCTGTTGATGTAGTCCTAAGCAGAGAATGGGAGAATCACTTTCATGGAAAGGGGTTGCCACGCTTCCAAAAAACTACGAGTTGCCTGAAATCTCAGCAAAAACTTTTTCACCCAATCTTGATGATACTTTCAGGTAATGATCAGTACACCAATCCCACTTGGCTCGCCAAATTTCGTTCTTCTTCGTTAAACCATTCGTTTGCAGTAACCGTTTTCATTTTGAGGATTTACTCTGTTTTCTCCTATAGTAATACATGTATTTGGAACTCTAAATCAAACACGGTTTGTGCTAGCTCTTTGAAAGTTGACACAATAAAGCAGTTTCAAGTTCTATCTCTATGATTTGTTTTGTTGTTGATGTAGCCCTAAGCAGATACTCCGAGAATCTCTTTCATGGAAAGGGGTTGACAAGCTTCCAAAAAACTGCGAGTTGCCTGAAATCACAAGAAACACTTTTTCACCCAATCTTGATGATACTTTCAGGTAATGATCAGTACACCAATCCCACTTGGCTCGCCTAATTTTGTTCTTCTAGGTTAAACTGTTCGTTTGCAGTAACCGTTTTCATTTTGAGGTTTCACTCTGTTTTCTCCTATTGGGATACATGTATTTTGAACTCTAAATCAAACACGGTTTGTGCTAGCTCTTTGAAACTTGACAGAATAAAGCAGTTTCAAGTTCTATCTCTATGGGGTGTTTGCTGTTGATGTAGTCCTAAGAAGAGACTGGAGAGAATAACTTTCATGGAAAGGGGTTGCCAAGCTTCCAAAAAACTATGAGTTGCTTGAAATCTCAGCAAACACTTTTTCACCCAATCTTAATGATACTTTCAGGTAATGATCAGTACACCAATCCCACTTGGCTCGCCAAATTTCGTTCTTCTAGGTTAAAACATTCGTTTGCAGTAACCGTTTTCATTTTGAGGTTTCACTCTGTTTTCTCCTATAGGGATACATGTATTTGGAACTCTAAATGTAACACGGTTTGTGCTAGCTCTTTGAAACTTGACACAATAAAGCAGTTTCAAGTTCTATCTCTATGGTTTGTTTGCTTTTGATGTAGCCCTAAGCAGAGACTGGCGATAATCACTTTCATGGAAAGGGCTAGCCAAGCTTCCAAAAAACTTCGAGTTGCCTGAAATCTCAGAAAACACTTTTTCACCCAATCTTGATGATACTTTCAGGTAATGATCAGTACACCAATCCCACTTGGCTCGCCAAATTTCATTCTTCTAGGTTAAACCGTTCGTATGCAGTAACCGTTTTCATTTTGAGGTTTCACTCTGTTTTCTCCTATAGGGATACATGTATTTAGAACTCTAAATGAAACACGGTTTGTGCTAGCTTTTTGAAACTTGACACAATAAAGCAGTTTCAAGTTCTATCTCTATGGTTTGTTTGTTGTTGATGTGGCCCTAAGCAGAGACTGGCGTGAATCATTTTCATGGAAACGGCTTGCCAAGCTTCCAAAAAACTTCGAGTTGCCTGAAATCTCAGCAACACTTTTTCACCCAATCTTGATGATACTTTCAGGTAGGTAATGATCAGTACACCAATCCCACTTGGCTCGCCAAATTTCGTTTATTCTACCTTAAACCATTCGTTTGCAGTAACCGTTTTCATTTTTGAGGTTTCACTCTGTTTTCTTCCATAGGGATAGAAGTATTTGGAACTCTAAATCAAACACGGTTTGTGCTAGCTCTTTGAAACTAGACACAATAAAGCAGTTTCATGTTCTGTCTCTATGGTTTGTTTGCTGTTGATGTAGTCCTAAGCAGAGAATGGGAGAATCACTTTCATGGAAAGGGGTTGCCACGCTTCCAAAAAACTACGAGTTGCCTGAAATCTCAGCAAAAACTTTTTCACCCAATCTTGATGATACTTTCAGGTAATGATCAGTACACCAATCCCACTTGGCTCGCCAAATTTCGTTCTTCTTCGTTAAACCATTCGTTTGCAGTCACCGTTTTCATTTTGAGGATTTACTCTGTTTTCTCCTATAGTAATACATGTATTTGGAACTCTAAATCAAACACGGTTTGTGCTAGCTCTTTGAAAGTTGACACAATAAAGCAGTTTCAAGTTCTATCTCTATGATTTGTTTGTTGTTGATGTAGCCCTAAGCAGATACTCCGAGAATCTCTTTCATGGAAAGGGGTTGACAAGCTTCCAAAAAACTGCGAGTTGCCTGAAATCACAACAAACACTTTTTCACCCAATCTTGATGATAATTTCAGGTAATGATCAGTACACCAATCCCACTTGGCTCGCCTAATTTTGTTCTTCTAGGTTAAACTGTTCGTTTGCAGTAACCGTTTTCATTTTGAGGTTTCACTCTGTTTTCTCCTATTGGGATACATGTATTTTGAACTCTAAATCAAACACGGTTTGTGCTAGCTCTTTGAAACTTGACAGAATAAAGCAGTTTCAAGTTCTATCTCTATGGGGTGTTTGCTGTTGATGTAGTCCTAAGAAGAGACTGGAGAGAATAACTTTCATGGAAAGGGGTTGCCAAGCTTCCAAAAAACTATGAGTTGCTTGAAATCTCAGCAAACACTTTTTCACCCAATCTTAATGATACTTTCAGGTAATGATCAGTACACCAATCCCACTTGGCTCGCCAAATTTCGTTCTTCTAGGTTAAAACATTCGTTTGCAGTAACCGTTTTCATTTTGAGGTTTCACTCTGTTTTCTTCTATAGGGATACATGTATTTGGAACTCTAAATGTAACACGGTTTGTGATAGCTCTTTGAAACTTGACACAATAAAGCAGTTTCAAGTTCTATCTCTATGGTTTGTTTGCTTTTGATGTAGCCCTAAGCAGAGACTGGCGATAATCACTTTCATGGAAACGGCTTGCCAAGCTTCCAAAAAACTTCGAGTTGCCTGAAATCTCAGAAAACACTTTTTCACCCAATCTTGATGATACTTTAAGGTAATGATCAGTATACCAATCCCACTTGGCTCGCCAAATTTCGTTCTTCTTGGTTAAACAGTTCCTTTGCAGTGACCGTTTTCATTTTGAGGTTTCACTCTGTTTTCTCCTATAGGGATATATGTATTTGGAACTCTAAATCAAACACGGTTTGTAGTAGCTGTTTGAAACTTGACACAATAAAGCAGTTGCACGTTTTATCTCTATGGTTTTTTTGCTGTTGATGTAGCCCTAAGCAGAGACTGGCGAGAATGACTTTCATTAAAAGGGCTTGCCAAGTTTCCAAAAAACTACGAGTTCCCTGAAATCTCAGGAAACACTTTTTCACCCAATCTTGATGATACTTTCAGGTAATGATCAGTACACCAATCCCACTTGGCTCGCCAAATTTCGTTCTTCTAGGTTAAACCGTTCGTTGGCAGTAACCGTTTTCATTTTGAGGTTTCACTCTGTTTTCTCCTATAGGGATACATGTATTTGGAACTCTAAATAAAACACGGTTTGTGCTAGCCCTTTGAAACTTGAGACAATAAAGCAGTTTCAAGTTCTATCTCTATGGTTTGTTTCCTCTTGATGTAGCCCTAAGCAGAGACTGGCAAGAATCACTTTCATGGAAACGGCTTGCCATGATTCCATAAAACTACGAGTTACCCGAAATCTCAGCAAACACTTTTCACCCAATCTTGATGATACATTCAGGTAATGATCAGTACACCAATCCCTCTTGGCTCGCCAAATTTCGTTCTTCTAGGTTAAACCGTTCGTTTGCAGTAACCGTTTTCATTTTGAGGTTTCACTGTGTTTTCTCCTATAGGGATACATGTATTTGGAACTCTAAATGAAACAGGGTTTGTGCTAGCTCTTTGAAACCTGACACAAAAAAGCAGTTTCAAGTTCTATCTCTATGGTGTGTTTGCTGTTGATGTAGCCCTAAGCAGAGACTGGCGAGAATCACTTTCATGGAAAGGGCCTGCCAAGCTTCCAAAAAACTACGAGTTGCCTGAAATCTCAGCAAACACTTTTTCACCCAAACTTGATGATACTTTCAGGTAATGATCAGTACACCAATCCCACTTGGCTCGCCAAATTTCGTTCTTCTAGGTTAAACCGTTCGTTGGCAGTAACCGGTTTCATTTTGAGGTTTCACTCTGTTTTCTCCTCTAGGGATACATGTATTTGGAACTCTAAATCAAACACGGTTTGTGCTAGCTCTTTGAAACTTGACACAATAAAGCAGTTTCAAGTTCTGTCTCTGTGGTTTGTTTGCTGTTGATGTAGCCCTAAGCAGAGACTGGCGAGAATCACTTTCAGGGAAAAAGCCTGCCAAGCTTCCAAGAAACTATGAGTTCCCTGAAATCTCAGCAAACACTTTTTCACCCAATCTTGATGATACTTTCAGGTAATGATCAGTACACCAATCCCACTTGGCTCGCCAAATTTAGTTCTTCTAGGTTAAACCGTTCGTTTGCAGTAACCGTTTTCATTTTGAGTTTTCACTCTGTTTTCTCCTATAGGGATACATGTATTTGGAACTCTAAATCAAACACGGTTTGTGCTAGCTCTTTGAAACTTGATACAATAAAGCAGTTTCAAGTTCTATCTCTATGATTTGCTTTCTGTTGATGCAGCCCTAAGCCGAGACTGGCGAGAATCACTTTCATGGAAAGGGCCTGCCAAGCTTCCAAAAAACTACGAGTTGCCTGAAATCTCAGTAAACACTTTTTAACCCAATCTTGATGATACTTTCAGGTAATGATCAGTACACCAAGCCCCCTTGGCTCGCCAAATTTCGTTCTTCTAGGTTAAACCGTTCGTTGGCAGTACCGGTTTCATTTTGAGGTTTCACTCCGTTTTCTCCTATAGGGATACATGTATTTGGAACTCTAAATCAAACACGGTTTGTGCTAGCTCTTTGAAAGCTGACACAATAAAGCAGTTTCAAGTTCTATCTCTATAGTTTGTTTGCTATTGATGTAGCCCTAAGCAGAGACTGGCGAGAATCACTTTCATGGAAAGGGCCTGCCAAGCTTCCAAAAAACTACGAGTTGCCTGAAATCTCAGCAAACACTTTTTCACCCAAACTTGATGATACTTTCAGGTAATGATCAGTACACCAATCCCACTTGGCTCGCCCAATTTCGTTCTTCTAGGTTAAACCGTTCGTTGGCAGTAACCGGTTTCATTTTGAGATTTCACTCTGTTTTCTCCTCTAGGGATACATGTATTTGGAACTCTAAATCAAACACGGTTTGTGCTAGCTCTTTGAAACTTGACACAATAAAGCAGTTTCAAGTTCTATCTCTGTGGTTTGTTTGCTGTTGATGTAGCCCTAAGCAGAGACTGGCGAGAATCACTTTCAGGGAAAAAGCCTGCCAAGCTTCCAAAAAACTACGAGTTGCCTGAAATCTCAGCAAACACTTTTTCACCCAATCTTGATGATACTTTCAGGTAATGATCAGAACACCAATCCCACTTGGCTCGCCAAATTTCGTTCTTCTAGGTTAAACCGTTCGTTTGCAGTAACTGGTTTCATTTTGAGGTTTCACTCTGTTTTCTCTTACAGGGATACATGTATTTGGAACTCTAAATCAAACACGGTTTGTGCTAGCTCTTTGAAACTTGACACAATAAAGCAGTTTCAAGTTCTATCTCTATGGTTTGTTTGCTTTTGATGTGGCCCTAAGCAGAGACTGGCGAGAATCACTTTCATGGAAAGGGCTTGGCAAGCTTCCAAAAAACTATGAGTTTCCTGAAATCTCAGCAAACACTTTTTCACCCAATCTTGATGATACTTTCACAGAATGATCAGTACACCAATCCCACTTGATCGCCAAATTTCGTTCTTTGAGGTTAAACCGTTCATTTGCAGTAACTGGTTTCATTTTGAGGTTTCACTCTGTTTTCTCCTATAGGGATATATGTATTTGGAACTCTAAATCAAACACGGTTTGTAGTAGCTCTTTGAAACTTGACACAAAAAAGCAATTGCACGTTTTATCTCTATGGTTTTTTTGCTGTTGATGTAGCCCTAAGCAGAGACTGGCGAGAATCACTTTCATGAAAAGGGCTTGGCAAGCTTTTAAAAAACTACGAGTTGCCTGAAATCTCAGCAAACACTTTTTCACCCAATCTTGATGATACTTTCAGGTAATGATCAGTACACCAATCCCACTTGACTTGTCAAATTTCGTTCTTCTAGGTTAAACCATTCGTTTTCAGTAACCGTTTTCATTTTGAGGTTTCACTCTGTTTTCTCCTATAGAAATACATGTTATTTGGAGCTCTAAATCAAACACGGTTTGTACTAGCTCTTTGAAACTTGACACAATAAAGCAGTTTCAAGTTCTATCTCTATGGTTTGTTTGCTGTTGATGTAGCCCTAAGCAGAGACTGGCGAGAATCACTTTCATGGAAAGGGCCTGCCAAGTTTCCAAAAAACTATGAGTTGCCTGAAATCTCAGCAAACACTTTTTCACCCAATATTGATGATACTTTCAGGTAATGATCAGTACACCAATCCCACTTGGCTCGCCAAATTTCGTTCTTCTAGGTTAAACCGTTCATTGGCATTAACCGGTTTCATTTTGAGGTTTCACTCCGTTTTCTTCCTATAGGGATACATGTATTTGGAACTCTAAATCAAACAGGGTTTGTGCTAGCTATTTGAAACTTGATACAATAAAGCAGTTTCAAGTTCTATCTCTATGTTTTGTTTTCTGTTGATGCAGCCCTAAGCCGAGACTGACGAGAATCACTTTCATGGAAAGGGCTTGCCAAGCTTCCAAAAACTACGAGTTTCCTGAAATATCAGGAAACACTTTTTCACCCAATCTTGATGATACTTTCAGGTAATGATCAGTACACCAATCCCACTTGGCTCGCCAAATTTCTTTCTTCTACATTAAACCGTTCGTTTGCAGTAATCGTTTTCATTTTGAGGTTTCAATCTGTTTTTCTCCTATAGGGATACATGTATTTGGAACTCTAAATCAAACACGGTTTGTGCTAGCTCTTTGAAACTTGACACAATAAAGCAGTTTCAAGTTCTATCTCTATGGTTTGTTTGCTATTGATGTAGCCCTAAGCAGAGACTGGCGAGAATCACTTTCATGGAAAGGGCCTGCCAAGCTTCCAAAAAACTATGAGTTGCCTGAAATCTCAGCAAACACTTTTTCACCCAATATTGATGATACTTTCAGGTAATGATCAGTACACCAATCCCACTTGGCTCGCCAAATTTCGTTCTTCTAGGTTAACCGTTCGTTGGCATTAACCGGTTTCATATTGAGGTTTCACTCTGTTTTCTCCTATAAGGATACATGTATTTGGAACTCTAAATCAAACACGGTTTGTGCTAGCTCTTTGAAAGTTGACACAATAAAGCAGTTTCAAGTTCTATCTCTATGGTTTGTTTGTTGTTGATGTAGCCCTAAGCAGAGACTGGCAAGAATCACTTTCATGGAAAGGGCTTGGCAACCTTCCAAAAAACTATGAGTTTCCTGAAATCTCAGCAAACACTTTTTCACCCAATCTTGATGATACTTTCACAGAATGATCAGTACACCTATCCCACTTGGTTCGCCCAAATTTCTTTCTTCTAGGTTAAACCGTTCGTTTGCAGTAACTGGTTTCATTTTGAGGTTTCACTCTGTTTTCTCCTATAGGGATGTATGTATTTGGAACTCTAAATCAAAACGGTTTGTAGTAGCTCTTTGAAACTTGACACAAAAAAGCAATTGCACGTTTTATCTCTATGGTTTTTTTGCTGTTGATGTAGCCCTAAGCAGAGACTGGCGAGAATGACTTTCATTAAAAAGGGCTTCCAAGTTTGCAAAAAACTACGAGTTCCCTGAAATCTCAGCAAACACTTTTTGACCCAATCTTGATGATACTTTCAGGTAATGATCAGGGACACCAATCCCACCTTGGCTCGCCAAATTTCGTTCTTCTAGGTTAAACCGTTCGTTTGCAGTAACCGTTTTCATTTTGAGTTTTCACTCTGTTTTCTCCTATAGGATACATGTATTTGGAACTCTAAATCAAACAGGGTTTGTGCTAGCTATTTGAAACTTGATACAATAAAGCAGTTTCAAGTTCTATCTCTATGTTTTGTTTTCTGTTGATGCAGCCCTAAGCCGAGACTGAAGAGAATGTCTTTCATGGAAAGGGCTTGCCAAGCTTCCAAAAAAACTACGAGTTTCCTGAAATATCAGGAAACACTTTTTCACCCAATCTTGATGATACTTTCAGGTAATGATCAGTACACCAATCCCACTTGGCTCGCCAAATTTCTTTCTTCTACATTAAACCGTTCGTTTGCAGTAATCGTTTTCATTTTGAGGTTTCAATCTGTTTTCTCCTATAGGGATACATGTATTTGGAACTCTAAATCAAACACGGTTTGTGCTAGCTCTTTGAAACTTGACACAATAAAGCAGTTTCAAGTTCTATCTCTATGGTTTGTTTGCTGTTGATGTAGCCCTAAGCAGAGACTGGCGAGAATCACTTTCATGGAAAGGGCTTGCCAAGCTTCCAAAAAACTACGAGTTGCTTTAAATCTCAGCAAACACTTTCTCACCCAATGTTGATGATACTTTCAGGTAATGATCAGTACACCAATCCCACTTGGCTAGCAAAATTTCGTTCTTCTAGGTTAAACCGTTCGTTTGCAGTAACCGTTTTCATTTTGAGGTTTCACTATGTTTTCTCCCAAAGGGATACATGTATTTGGAACTCTAAATCAAAAACGGTTTGTGCTAGCTCTTTGAAACTTGACACAATAAAGCAGTTTCAAGTTCTATCTCTATGGTTTGTTTGCTGTTGAAGTAGCCCTAAGCAGAGACTGGCGAGAATCACTTTCATGGAAAGGGCTTGCCAAGCTTCCAAAAAACTACGAGTTGCCTGAAATCTCAGCAAACACTTTTTCACCCAATCTTGATGATACATTCAGGTAATGATCAGTACACCAATCCCACTTGGCTCGCCAATTTTCGTTCTTCAAGGTTAAACCATTCGTTTGCAGTAACCGTTTTCATTTTGAGGTTTCACTCTGTTTTCTCCTATAGGGATACATGTATTTGGAACTCTAAATCAAAAACGGTTTGTGCTATCTCTTTGAAACTTGACACAATAAAGCAGTTTCAAGTTTTATCTCTATGGTTTGTTTGCTGTTGATGTAGCCCTAAGCACAGACTGGCGAGAATCACATTCATGGAAAGGGGTTGCCAAGCTTCCAAAAAATTACGAGTTTCCTGAAATCTCAGCAAACACTTTTTCACCCAATCTTGATGATACTTTCAGGTAATGATCAGTACACCAATCCCACTTGGCTCGCCAACTTTTGTTCTTCTAGGTTAAACCATTCGTTTGCAGTAACCATTTTCATTTTGAGGTTTCACTCTGTTTTCTCCTATAGGGATACATGTATTTGGAACTCTAAATCAAACACGGTTTGTGCTAGCTCTTTGAAACTTGACACAATAAAGCAGTTTCAAGTTCTATCTCTATGGATTGTTTGCTGTTTTTGTAGCCCTAAGCAGAGACTGGCGAGAATCACCTTCATGGAAAGGGCTTGTCAAGCTTCCAAAAAACTACGAGTTGCCTGAAATCTCAGCAAACACTTTTTCTCCCAATCTTGATGATACTTTCAGGTAATGATCAGTACACCAATCCCACTTGGCTTGCCAAATTTCGTTCTTCTAGGTTAAACCTTTCGTTTGCAGTAACCGTTTAAATTTTAAGGTTTCACTCTGTTTTCTCCTATAGGGATACATGTATTTGGAACTCTAAATCAAACACGGTTTGTGCTAGCTCTTTGAAACTTGACACAGTAAAGCAGTTTCAAGTACTATCTCTATGGTTTGTTTGCTGTTGATGCAGCCCTAAGAAGAGACCGGCGAGAATCACTTTCATGGAAAGGGCTTGCCAAGCATCCAAAAAACTACGAGTTGCCTGAAATCTCAGCAAACACTTTTTCACCCAATCTTGATGATACTTTCAGTTAATGACCAGTACACGAATCCACTTGGCTCGCCAATTTTCGTTCTTCAAGGTTAATCCGTTCGTTTGCAGTAACTGTTTTCATTTTGAGGTCACTCTGTTTTCTCCTATAGGGATGCATGTATTTGGAACTCTAAATCAAACACGGTTTGTGATAGCTCTTTGAAACTTGACACAATAAAGCAGTTTCATGTTGTATCTCTATGGTTTGTTTGCTGTTGATGTAGCCCTAAGCAGAGACTGGCGAGAATCACTTTCATGGAAAGGGCTTGCCAAGCTGCCAAAAAACTACGAGTTGCCGGAAATCTCAGCAAACACTTTTTCACCCAATCTTCATGATACTTTCAGGTAATGGTCAGTACACCAATCCCACTTGGCTCGCCAATTTTCGTTCTTCAAGGTTAAATCGTTCGTTTGCAGTAACCGTTTTCATTTTGAGGTTTCACTCTGTTTTCTCCTATAGGGATACATGTATTTGGAACTCTTAATCAAACACGGTTTGTGCTAGCTCTTTGAAACTTGACACAATAAAGCAGTTTCAAGTTCTATCTCTATGGTTTGTTTGCTGTTGATGTAGCCCTAAGCAGAGACTGGCGAGAATCACTTTCATGGAAAGGACTTGCCAAGCTTCCCAAAAACTACGAGTTGCCTGAAATCTCAGCAAACACTTTTTCACCCAATCTTGATGATACTTTCAGGTAATGATCAGTACACCAATCCCACTTGGTTCGCCAATTTTCGTTCTTCAAGGTTAAACCGTTCCTTTGCAGTAACCGTTTTTATTTTGAGATATCAGTCTGTTTTCTCCTATAGGGATACATGTATTTGGAACTCGAAATCAAACACGGTTTGTGCTAGCTCTTTGAAACTTGACACAATAAAGCAGTTTCATGTTTTATCTCTATGGTTTGTTTGCTGTTGATGTAGCCCTAAGCAGAGACTGGCGAGAATCACTTTCATGGGAAGGGGTTGCCAAGCTTCCAAAAAACTACGAGTTGCCTGAAATCTCAGCAAACACTTTTTCAACCAATCTTGATGATACTTTCAGGTAATGATCAGTACACCAATCCCACTTGGCTCGCCAACATTCGTTCTTCTAGGTTAAACCGTTCGTTTGCAGTCACCGTTTTCATTTTGAGGTTTCACTCTGTTTTCTCCTATAGGGATACATGTATTTGGAACTCTAAATCAAACACGGTTTGTGCTAGCTCTTTGAAACTTGACACAATAAAGCAGTTTCAAGTTCTATTTCTATGGTTTGTTTGCTGTTGATGTAGGTCTAAGCAGAGACTGGCGAGAATCACTCTCATGGAAAGGGCTTGCCAAGCTTCCAAAAAACGAGTTGCCTAAAACCTCAGCAAACACTTTTTCACCCAATCTTGATGATACTTTCAGGTAATGATCAGTACACCAATCCCACTTGGCTCGCCAAATTTCGTTCTTCTAGGTTAAACCGTTCGTTTGAAGTAACCGTTTTCATTTTGAGGTTTCACTCTGTTTTCTCCTATAGGGATACATGTATTTGGAACTCTAAGACAAACGCGGTTTGTGCTAGCTCTTCGAAACTTGACACAATAAAGCAGTTTCAAGTTCTATCTCTATGGTTTGTTTGCTGTTGATTTACCCTAAGCAGACACTGGCGAGAATCACTTTCATGGAAAGGGCTTGCCAAGCTTCCAAAAAATGAGTTGCCTGAAATCTCAGCAAACACTTTTTCACCCAATCTTGATGATACTTTCAGGAAATGATCAGTGCACCAATCCCACTTGGCTCGCTAAATTTCGTTCTTCTAGGTTTGAACCGTTCGTTTGCAGTAACCGTTTTCATTTTGAGGTTTCACTCTGTTTTCTCCTATAGGGATATATGTATTTGGAACTCTAAATCAAACACGGTTTGTGCTAGCTCTTTGAAAGTTGACACAATAAAGCAGTTTCAAGTTCTATCCCTATGGATTGTTTGCTGTTGATGTAGCCCTAAGCAGAGACTGGCGAGAATCACTTTCATGGAAAGGGCTTGCCAAGCTTCCAAAAAATGAGTTGCCTGAAATCTCAGCAAACACTTTTTCACCCAATCTTGATGATACTTTCAGGTAATGATCAGTGCACCAATCCCACTTGGCTCGCTAAATTTCGTTCTTCTAGGTTAAACCGGTCGTTTGCAGTAACCGTTTTCATTTTGAGGTTTCACTCTGTTTTCTCCTATAAGGATATATGTATTTGGAACTCTAAATCAAACACGGTTTGTACTAGCTCTTTGAAACTTGACACAATAAAGCAGATACAAGTTCTATTTCTATGGTTTGTTTGCTGTTGATGTAGCCCTAAGCAGAGACTGGCGAGAATCACTTTAATGGAAAGGGCTTGCCAAGCTTCCAAAAAACGAGTTGCCTAAAACCTCAGCAAAAACTTTTTCACCCAATCTTGATGATACTTTCAGGTAATGATCAGTACACATATCCCACTTGGCTAGCCAAATTTCGTTCTTCTAGGTTAAACCGTTCGTTTGCAGTAACCATTTTTATTTTGAGGCTTCACTCTGTTTTCTCCTATAGGGATATATGTATTTGGAACTCTAAATCAAACACGGTTTGTGCTAGCTCTTTGAAACTTGACACAATAAAGCAGTTTCAAGTTCTATCTCTATGGTTTGTTTGCTGTTGATGTAGCCCTAAGCAGAGACTGGCGAGAATCACTTTCATTGAAAGGGCTTGCCAAGCTTCCAAAAAACTACGAGTTGCCTGAAATCTCAGCAAACACTTTTTCACCCAATCTTGATGATACTTTCAGGTAATGATGAGTACAACAATCCCACTTGGCTCGCCATCTTTCGTTCTTCTAGGTTAAACCGTTCGTTTGCAGTAACCGTTTTCATTTTGAGGTTTCACTCTGTTTTCTCCTATAGGGATACATGTATTTAGAACTCTAAATCAAACACGGTTTGTGCTAGCTCTTCTAAACTTGACACAATAAAGCAGTTTCAAGTTCTATCCCTATGGATTGTTTGCTGTTGATGTAGCCCTAAGCAGAGACTGGCGAGAATCACTTTCATGGAAAGGGCTTGCCAAGCTTCCAAAAAATGAGTTGCCTGAAATCTCAGCAAACACTTTTTCACCCAATCTTGATGATACTTTCAGGTAATGATCAGTGCACCAATCCCACTTGGCTCGCTAAATTTCGTTCTTCTAGGTTAAACCGGTCGTTTGCAGTAACCGTTTTCATTTTGAGGTTTCACTCTGTTTTCTCCTATAAGGATATATGTATTTGGAACTCTAAATCAAACACGGTTTGTGATAGCTCTTTGAAACTTGACACAAAAAAGCAGTTTCAAGTTCTATCTCTATGGTTTGTTTGCTGTTGATGTATCCCTAAGCAGAGACTGGCGAGTATCACTTTCATGGAAAGGGCTTGGCAAGCTTTTAAAAAAGTACAAGTTGCCTGAAATCTCAGCAAACACTTTTTCACCCAATCTTGATGATACTTTCAGGTAATGATCAGTACACATATCCACTTGACTCGCCAAATTTTGTTCTTCTAGGTTAAGCAGTTCGTTTGCAGTAACCGTTTTCATTTTGAGGTTTCACTCTGCTTTCTCCTATAGGGATACATGTATTTGGAACTCTAAATCAAACACGGTTTGTGCTAGATTTTTGAAACTTGACACAATAAAGCAGTTTCAAGTTCTATCTCTATGGTTTGTTTGCTGTTGATGTAGCCATAAGCAGAGACTGGCCAGAATCACTTTCATGGAAAGGGCTTGCCAAGCTTCCAAAAAACTACGAGTTGCCTGAAATCTCAGCAAACACGTTTTCACCCAATCTTGATGATACTTTCAGGTAATGATCAGTACACCAATCCCAATTGGCTCGCCAAATTTCGTTCTTCTAGGTTAAACCGTTCGTTTGCAGTCACCGTTTTCATTTTGAGGTTTCACTCTGTTTTCTCCTATAGGGATACATGTATTTGGAACTCTAAGACAAACGCGGTTTGTGCTAGCTCTTCGAAACTTGACACAATAAAGCAGTTTCAAGTTCTATCTCTATGGTTTGTTTGCTGTTGATTTACCCTAAGCAGACACTGGCGAGAATCACTTTCATGGAAAGGGCTTGCCAAGCTTCCAAAAAATGAGTTGCCTGAAATCTCAGCAAACACTTTTTCACCCAATCTTGATGATACTTTCAGGAAATGATCAGTGCACCAATCCCACTTGGCTCGCTAAATTTCGTTCTTCTAGGTTTGAACCGTTCGTTTGCAGTAACCGTTTTCATTTTGAGGTTTCACTCTGTTTTCTCCTATAGGGATATATGTATTTGGAACTCTAAATCAAACACGGTTTGTGCTAGCTCTTTGAAAGTTGACACAATAAAGCAGTTTCAAGTTCTATCCCTATGGATTGTTTGCTGTTGATGTAGCCCTAAGCAGAGACTGGCGAGAATCACTTTCATGGAAAGGGCTTGCCAAGCTTCCAAAAAATGAGTTGCCTGAAATCTCAGCAAACACTTTTTCACCCAATCTTGATGATACTTTCAGGTAATGATCAGTGCACCAATCCCACTTGGCTCGCTAAATTTCGTTCTTCTAGGTTAAACCGGTCGTTTGCAGTAACCGTTTTCATTTTGAGGTTTCACTCTGTTTTCTCCTATAAGGATATATGTATTTGGAACTCTAAATCAAACACGGTTTGTGCTAGCTCTTTGAAACTTGACACAATAAAGCAGATACAAGTTCTATTTCTATGGTTTGTTTGCTGTTGATGTAGCCCTAAGCAGAGACTGGCGAGAATCACTTTAATGGAAAGGGCTTGCCAAGCTTCCAAAAAACGAGTTGCCTAAAACCTCAGCAAAAACTTTTTCACCCAATCTTGATGATACTTTCAGGTAATGATCAGTACACATATCCCACTTGGCTAGCCAAATTTCGTTCTTCTAGGTTAAACCGTTCGTTTGCAGTAACCATTTTTATTTTGAGGCTTCACTCTGTTTTCTCCTATAGGGATATATGTATTTGGAACTCTAAATCAAACACGGTTTGTGCTAGCTCTTTGAAACTTGACACAATAAAGCAGTTTCAAGTTCTATCTCTATGGTTTGTTTGCTGTTGATGTAGCCCTAAGCAGAGACTGGCGAGAATCACTTTCATTGAAAGGGCTTGCCAAGCTTCCAAAAAACTACGAGTTGCCTGAAATCTCAGCAAACACTTTTTCACCCAATCTTGATGATACTTTCAGGTAATGATGAGTACAACAATCCCACTTGGCTCGCCATCTTTCGTTCTTCTAGGTTAAACCGTTCGTTTGCAGTAACCGTTTTCATTTTGAGGTTTCACTCTGTTTTCTCCTATAGGGATACATGTATTTAGAACTCTAAATCAAACACGGTTTGTGCTAGCTCTTCTAAACTTGACACAATAAAGCAGTTTCAAGTTCTATCCCTATGGATTGTTTGCTGTTGATGTAGCCCTAAGCAGAGACTGGCGAGAATCACTTTCATGGAAAGGGCTTGCCAAGCTTCCAAAAAATGAGTTGCCTGAAATCTCAGCAAACACTTTTTCACCCAATCTTGATGATACTTTCAGGTAATGATCAGTGCACCAATCCCACTTGGCTCGCTAAATTTCGTTCTTCTAGGTTAAACCGGTCGTTTGCAGTAACCGTTTTCATTTTGAGGTTTCACTCTGTTTTCTCCTATAAGGATATATGTATTTGGAACTCTAAATCAAACACGGTTTGTGATAGCTCTTTGAAACTTGACACAAAAAAGCAGTTTCAAGTTCTATCTCTATGGTTTGTTTGCTGTTGATGTATCCCTAAGCAGAGACTGGCGAGTATCACTTTCATGGAAAGGGCTTGGCAAGCTTTTAAAAAAGTACAAGTTGCCTGAAATCTCAGCAAACACTTTTTCACCCAATCTTGATGATACTTTCAGGTAATGATCAGTACACATATCCACTTGACTCGCCAAATTTTGTTCTTCTAGGTTAAGCAGTTCGTTTGCAGTAACCGTTTTCATTTTGAGGTTTCACTCTGCTTTCTCCTATAGGGATACATGTATTTGGAACTCTAAATCAAACACGGTTTGTGCTAGATTTTTGAAACTTGACACAATAAAGCAGTTTCAAGTTCTATCTCTATGGTTTGTTTGCTGTTGATGTAGCCATAAGCAGAGACTGGCCAGAATCACTTTCATGGAAAGGGCTTGCCAAGCTTCCAAAAAACTACGAGTTGCCTGAAATCTCAGCAAACACGTTTTCACCCAATCTTGATGATACTTTCAGGTAATGATCAGTACACCAATCCCAATTGGCTCGCCAAATTTCGTTCTTCTAGGTTAAACCGTTCGTTTGCAGTCACCGTTTTCATTTTGAGGTTTCACTCTGTTTTCTCCTATAGGGATACATGTTATTTGGAACTCTAAATCAAACACGGTTTGTGCTAGCTCTTTGAAACTTGACACAATAAAGCAGTTTCAAGTTCTATTTCTATGGTTTGTTTGCTGTTGATGTAGGTCTAAGCAGAGACTGGCAAGAATCACTCTCATGGAAAGGGCTTGCCAAGCTTCCAAAAAACGAGTTGCCTAAAACCTCAGCAAACACTTTTTCACCCAATCTTGATGATACTTTCAGGTAATGATCAGTACACCAATCCCACTTGGCTCTCCAAATTTCGTTCTTCTAGGTTAAACCGTTCGTTTGAAGTAACCGTTTTCATTTTGAGGTTTCACTCTGTTTTCTCCTACGGGGACACATGTATTTGGAACTCTAAATCAAACAGGGTTTGTGCTAGCTCTTTGAAACTTGACACAATAAAGCAGTTTCAAGTTCTATCTCTATGGTTTGTTTGCTGTTGATGTAGCCCTAAGCAGAGACTGGCGAGAATCACTTTCATGGAAAGGGCCTGCCAAGCTTCCAAAAAACTACGAGTTGCCTGAAATCTCAGCACACACTTTTTCACCCAATCTTGATGAAACTTTCAGGTAGTGATCAGTACACCAATCCCACTTGGCTCGCCAAATTTTGTTCTTCTAGATTAAACGGTTCCTTTGCAGTAACCGGTTTCATTTTGAGGTTTCACTCTGTTTTCTCCTATAGGGATACATGTATTTGGAACTCTAAATCAAACAGGGTTTGTGCTAGCTCTTTTGAAACTTGACACAATAAAGCAGTTTCAAGTTCTA